>NC_054702.1:75141760-75441760 GCF_016097555.1 Gigantopelta aegis | reverse complement strand
CATAACTGCAGGCCTGTTGACTATATTCCATTCCTGCCAGTACCCCTGGACTGGTAAATCAAAAACCATGGTATATTAGGCAGCCTTGTCTGTGGGCACTTAACATGCATATAAATAAAATAGGATGGCTTATATGTCACCAGTAAACTGTAGTTTCTTTAACCCTGTATGTATCTAGACCATTTGTGAGAATTGCTATTATATATCTGAAACCTGCATGTTACTTATAGCCACTGATCAAACAGTGATAACGCTAGTGATAAAACAAGTGTTGTTAAATTTGTTGATAAAACAAGTGTTGTTAAATTTGTTGATAAAACAAGTGCTGTTGAATTTGTTGATAAAACAAGTGTTGTTGAATTTAAGTGTTTGATAAAACAAGTATTGTTGAATTTGTTGATAAAACAAGTTTTGAATTTGTTTATAAAACAAGTGTTGTTGAAGGGATATTCACAACAGACACAAGCATTCTTTTTTTAAATACTGTTTGTGAACTAAGTTTATATACATATGAATCCTCGCCAACACCAAAAGGAAAATATGGTGAAATATTCGAGTAATCAATAAAGACGTCAGACGGTCACGTTTATGCTCATCTGTGGTATTCCAGCCACATGGTAACATCAGAGTAAATCAGTGAATTAGACATGTTTGCCATTGATTGGAATATTCCTGTCTTTAGGCAGAGCATGTTGATGCCAGTTGTTATAATTATACTGTAATCTGGGATTCACTTTTCATCAGTGTCAGCTTTCTTGTGCATTTAATTCCAAACAAGATGATAAAGACCACGTGCATTGTGTGAGGACCTGTTTGTATACTACCCAGCACACCAGGGGCAGGAATTATAGTTAAATTGACTGCCATTCACCATTACCTGGACATGCAATAACTGCTAATTTCTCCGAGTCATAGTGCAACAGGTGATAACTAACAGTAGTTTGATAAACATGTTATAACATGGTGAAAACACTGTTGATTTGGTAGAAATGTAAGCCAGTTCAAGGCTCAAAATTAATGATGGCACTCAACACTGAGGGCAACTGCTATAGCTGCGATATGAATTGCCTAAAGTCAGGAGCTTTACGGATGACAGTTTTTTGCCAATGGACAAAAAGTATTACAGTCGGTTGATGTAAATAATTATTTATTCCCAAATTGTAATGATAATGGATTGGTCAACAGGCAATGCTTATATTGAGACCTCTTAATGCAACAACAAAGGGACGAGACGTAGTCCAGTGGTACAGCACTCGCTCGATGCGCGTTCGGTGTGGGATCGATCCCCCATCGGTGGGCCCACTGGGTATTTCTCTTTCCAGCCAGTGCACCACAACTGGTATATCAAAGGCTGTGGTATGTACTACCCTGTCTGTGGGATGGTACATATAAAAGATCACTTGCTGCTAATCGAAAAAAGTAGCCCATGAAGTGGCGACAGCGGGTTTCCTCTCTATATCTGTGTGGTCATTAACCATATGTCTGACGCCATATAACCGTAAATACAATGTGTTGAGTGCATCGTTAAATAAAACATTTCTTTCTTTCTTTGTATGCAACAACAAAGCAATAAAGAATGTTGTAACAAAACATCTTAATATTTCTAAGAACAAAATTTCTTGAAAACTAGCAGTCAGATGAAAGAATTTTTGATTTTTAATTTTGTGTTTATATGTTAAAAAATGTACTGGTTTAAAATTGATGTAGAAGGGAGGAAGGAAATGATTTATTTAACAACACACTCAACACAGTTAATTTCAGTTATATGACATCGGACATATGGTTAAGGACCACACATATATTGAGAGAGGAAACCCAGTGTCACCACTTCATGGGATATTCTTTCCGATTACCAGCAAAGGATCTTTTATATACACCATCCCGGACAGGATAGCACATACCACAGCCTTTGATATACCAGTCATGGTGCAATGACTAGAATGAGAAATAGCCCAATGGGCCCACCGACGGGGATCAAAAATTTATCTAGGCATCCTCAAAACTGCTGTAAATGAGCATTTTTCCTATTGTACATTAAAAAATAAACCCTTTCAAAACTGCCATTTAGACAACAAATGCTTAAGTTTAAGCCCTGCAGTTTGTGAGTCGAAATCTGAGGGAACCGGAAGTCGGTTCACATGGTTTTTACCTAGGTAACCAATTGTTCGGTTACGTGAATTATAGTTGCGTGGGTTACCTGATCGGTTACCTCAAAATTATGTTGAAATTATATTTTAAATACATAGTTTTTAGCTGAAACAAAGTTAAAACAAATACAAAAGAAAACATTTGACAAAAAAGAAATGTCTTTAATGCTTGCTAAAGTTAACAATATTATAAAAGAACTGAATATCAGCCACAGTACTGAAATAAAATACAGGGGCGTAGCCAGACATTTTCTTAGCATTACGCACGCCAAAGGCGTACCCGAGCGGGAATATTCGGGGGACCTTCCCCGGTGAAAACTTTGAAACTCAGGACGTCTGACCCTTTTCGGAGGCTTTTTTTTTTTTTTTTAATTTTTTTTTTTTTTAAATCTTTTTTTCGAGTCAATTTTAAGAGGATATTTTATAGAACAACTACAGACAGCCTCGACCTATTCCCGGATTTTGTTTTTGCATTACGCACATGCATACTGTGTGTAATGGGCGCTACGCCTTTGAAATATATACATAATAATTTCGAGGGATTCCTTTTTGCGTTTTGAGGTGGCTATGCTACTTTCACTTTATCTATACTACAGATACGTGCCAAATGTTTGGGTTTTTTAAAGCTCATAATGCGATGTTAGTATTTTAAATTTGTTGTGACACTTTTGGATTCCTGTTTACGTTAAAACTGTTTTAACATGTGCAAAATTATAGCCAATCCAATATTATGTCTACATATATTCCTTTAGAGATAAAATAACAGCAGATAATTTAGTCGTCCCCAGCGGTCTGAGCACATTTCTTCAAAACTTTTGGCTCGACTCTATACTGAGCATTTACTTTAACTGGTAATTACAACTGTTGAAATATAACGTTTACTGATTTGCTGCGCATCAAGTATCTAAAATTCAGCCTAAAACACTTGTCGAAATACTAGTAGTATGTCTGCGTGAATAAACGTCCTGTAATCGTGAAGTTTGCAAGTTTTAATTTCTGAACGTTTACAGGCCATGACGTAACCAGTTTGCGGTTTGCGTAAATTTAACTTTGCGTAACCGACACGCGAACAGAACGCCGGTTCGCGTGAAATATTGTTCCCTGCAATAAGTACTGCCTAATCATTTCTGTAATACAATACAAATTTCATATAATGTTTATTAATCCAAGCTGATGTTAAAAGATGAATGGTGTTCAGAGATTGCCAAACAAACATACCATCACGGACTATTGTTCTGACACATGTTTTCATACATGTATTTGCTTCAGTGCATCCCATTGGCATGTGGCCATCAGAATGCCGGATTCATGCATGGGGTCAACACAGCTATAGGCATGATTAATTCCTAAAACTTGCACTCATAATTCTATTAATTCTCACAGTAAACAAACAGACTGAGCCAGACGGAACAGTCAACAGATGAGAAAGAAAACCAATTGTAGTTTATTACAATACATGTACTTGGTTAACTCGGGAGATATATATATATTCCTGTTTGTTGTACATGGATGCAAGTTGCAAAAAGCATTAAAGTAACCCAACTCACTGGCAAAGAAGTTAAGACATTGGCCTTTAGAC
The DNA here is from genome assembly GCF_016097555.1 of Gigantopelta aegis. Lineage (NCBI taxonomy): Eukaryota > Metazoa > Mollusca > Gastropoda > Neomphalida > Peltospiridae > Gigantopelta > Gigantopelta aegis. Next base: position 75,438,034 of record NC_054702.1, on the reverse strand, counting down.
TGGTAAGTACTGAGTTCACACTGAGGCATGTGTGCAGAGCGTAGGTTTTGGGGTTGAAACCATATAATCCCCTGCTTCAAACAAAATAAATTATTTCAATACATTTTCCATGGGAGCATATCTCAACCCCCCCCCCCCCCCCCTCCTCCCCACCTGCTAAAATTCCTGCACATGTATCTATAGTACTGGCTAAAACCCAGAGTGAGTTTTGCATGATGGCTCAATGGTGTGGTGCATTGCCACTACACAGACATGACCATTATCAACCATTAACCTCTGTTCTGGACAAACAACCCAGATACTAGTCAAAGCATGTGTCATTGTTCCTTAAGTGAAAATAATATTTAAAGAAATAAATGAATGAATATATTCAACATATTATGTATACTATGGCTTTACGAAGCCTGTTTTTCTTAAATACAGGTGTTTAAGCATTGTAAATGTATGTAGTTACAACCATATAAAACATAAACAGGCTTTGTAAATTCAGCCCTGTAATTCTTATTTGTTTTAAACAATATATATTCTGTCTTTTTTATGGTGGTGAGAAGGACAGACATGCTAAAGCCTATAGTAGGACCTTTTCCCAGAAATTAAAATATATATTTATGTAAGGTAAAATGACAGACAATAATAACATACACACAAATGATACAGATAATACCAATAATACATACTAGTAATCAGTTATATGAGATTGATTGCTGATTGAGAAAAAACAAAAAAACACAGTGGTTGAGAAGAAGAGTAGATAGAGAAATATGAATTCTCATTTATCTTTGTTTTTCCTTTTTCTTACACAAAACAGAACATAACCTATCAGGTTACTTTGTTTTGATACACATGTTGTGTTTATTTGGCTGGGTTCAATAACAATGTAACAGGTTCACTGCAGCTTGCCTGTTACACCAGTCACCACTATCTAAACTCCACTAAATAAACATGATATCAAAACAGGAGCAACCTAGCTGATATGCTATCTTAACCCACTGAAACACTGGTTCTTGCCCACACTGAAGTAAAAAGCAATGATTGCTTAGTACTGTACATGGATAGGTGACCATCTGAATTTTTCCCATTAGTCTAAGGAAGTTATTATAGGTCCCATGAAAAATCATTAGCCACCTCAAGCCCTTTTACTGATTTTTGAAACCAAGCAACGTTTGGAAAAGGAATAGATTAAGCTTTTTAAAATTTATTATACAGATTACGGATGTGCTAACTTCAAAAGTCATGCAGTGAAGTAAAACTAAAATCAACATTGGAACATACATTGTATCTACTTGGCAAGCCTTGTGGAATTTCCTCATTCTAACCTTCACATGATAAAGCCGATATCCTATTTCCTTAACTAGTTATACTCTATTTATGAAGCACACACCACCACCAGTAGCTAACATATTTTTATTTGCTGACTGAGTTGTTGATAAATATTAATTAATTCCTGCACACTTTCCCAAGTGATCAATTCATTTCTTTTCATTTTAAGTTATTTTAATGCTTATAACCAAAGAAGGTTTAAGTATGCTGTCCTGGGCAGCTATCTAGACTGAGTCTAGGACAGTGGGTTAGTGGTTAGTTGTTAGTGAGAGAGAAGTTAGTGTAGTGGTCTTATACACATACCCATTGAGTCGTCAAACTTGCTCTGGATGGGACGAAACATAGACCTACCAGTCTTAAGTCTAATGGTTTAGCCATTACCCCAATCCTAACACACTGTGCCTGATTTTATGAAGTAATGCACAGCTACATGCACATAAGGTCATTTTAGCATTAAGATCACTTTGTAAAACAGGTGATTTTGCTACATGTATAGTATGGTGGACCTTTTTTGTTTTGTTTTAATAAATAGGACAAAAAAGTAGTGGGCCTCAAGTGGGTGACACCCAAACTCCAGACCCCAACAACCATCCATTAATACCTGTCCTGGACCAACAGTTCAGATAAAAAATCAGTGTATCTGGGACAGTGCATATGTTTAAACCTAAAGTAAATTTTCTTTAGAAACTTAGGACATGTTAAAAAAAAGTGTTTTGCAATTATCAAAGGTTTTAACTTGCAATAGATTAACTAAATGGGCTGAATTTACAAAGCCTGTTTTTCTTAAATGCAGGGTTTTAAGCATTGTAAATGTATGTACTGGTAGTTACACGCATGTAAGACATAACTCAGGTAGTGCGGTTTACGACCGGGGTATTTCTAGCGAACTGACGACAGTAAGTCTGGCCATCTAAGAAGAAAATACCGTCCCTGGGAGTTGTGGAACTATCACATGATAGGCGAGATACCGCGTTGTGCCCCAGGCGATATTCGCTGTCTCTGAGATTTTTTAATAAATAGATAGGATTTTAGATATATCGGGGAGAAACATTGGAAGGCTCCCGGGGAACGTAGTCTGTCTGGACTGGTAAATATATTTTTCTGCTCTGTTGTATAACCTTGATGTGAATGATGTGACTTTAAATATTTTAATACTGTATTATACCAATATTATTTAGACAGTGTCTCCGGTAATCTGACGAAGTAAATTGTAGGCTTCACTGTCCTAAAAAGATAAAGCTTAGTTGGTCATCCTAGAGGACCTAGGTAAACTGTATGTTATTGTCTTTATTGCGATAGGTACCAGTATTAATTCTGTATTACAAGGCTACTGACTGAGTATTTAAGGGTTAATTAAAAATTAACCAGTTAGGAATAGAGTTGTAATTCCTTTATTAATTAAGTTCCCCTGGACGTGTTTCTCAATTATCACACGTGTGTGTTGTATCACAGTGAAGTGATTAGAATATTGTGTAAACTAGACACCTAGTGATTAACTAATTAAGTGATTAGTTCTGGGTTGTTATTATATTGTTGTTATTAATTAACTACTGCGGCAAGTTCATTTGTCAGCTTAGTGTTAATACAGATTCCAAAGTGTATTGTGTTTTGTTGTGTTTTCTAGTGAACTAAACGTGCTACATATATATATATATATATTTATATAAGATCTTATCTCTGATTATACCTAGAGCCGAGCCACTCGGGTATTAGACTGCCCGATACAGAGAGATCTAATAGATATACAGTTAGGAGAGATATTTGGATAATCATGTTTTATTCAGTTACGAGTATAATAGGATCCCCGTGACACTGATAAACGTTTTTGTCTTAGGATACATGCATAAATATATGTATATAATTTAACAGATGTTCATATGACCTTCATAAACACCCACCAGCTACATGGCCTTGCATGATTGTACATATGTCTTTTCTTTATGCTACATGTACCTATATCACTGTTACAACAGACAATCCTAGACTGGCTATCACCTGTAGGGTCACACTACAGCACATGGCATATTCGTTATTACATCCCTAACCAGCCTTCCTCAAGTCTAGGGAATTTACCAGTCTGTTGGCTTTTTGATAAGCTTATAAAATGTAGATAACAACTTATGCATTATTTTTTATTTAAAGGGTTATAAAGCAAATTAAACATGGTTTGGTAAATAATGTGACATGAACATTTTTGTATAATTAATTTCTTGATAACCCATAAACAGAAAATAGCAGACACAAGGAGAAAACCTTTTTAGAATTAAATAATAAATATGAATTGTTATGTTACAGTGATAAAAATATTCTACATATCATATCAAAGAGAAAAACAAAACAAAAATCCAAACCCTAACTCCATTTCAATATAGTTATACAAAATAAAACAAAACAAAATGAATTCACACCCATACTCCAGTTTATATGTCTAAAACTGTTAAAAGTTTGTATGAAAGACAGTTATTCTTTGAAAATAGAGCAATATTTCAACTCGGCAGAAGACAAAATACACTGTATAGGACTACGAATTCATCTATTTTAATAACAGATAAGAAATATGTACCATTTAACATTAAAGATTACTTATATTTATTTTTAAATTATGTATATATCATAACACCAAATAATTGTTAAAATAGTATGTTCTGTGACACTATAAATTAAGTTATTATCAAAGTTATTTTTTATAATCTATTGTTTTCAGAGATCTCATCATTTACATATTTTTTATATATTTACATAGTAGGGTAAAGGGTCACTGTAGGAGTAGTTTCATGGGATCAAGCTATATGTTTAGTCACCAACTAAAACAGACATTTATTTATAGTTACAGGTATCTTACTGATATATATATATCTAATGACTGCAGGATAAACTATTTATAATACATGTTGGTATGTACCGCCCCAGGGCATAACTTATATTATTTTCCGTTACATATTCTACAGTTATGTGCATGTATTAATTATGATGAATTAGTCATTATAGTCCTAATTTCTTAGTAGGTTTGTACTTGACCTCAAATACAAATAGCTGTGAAAGCCAGTAACACAGCAAATACATTGGTCAAATGGTGACACAGGCAATGGGAAATGATGAAGAATACACAGCGTATTATACAAACATACTTGTACACACTGGTACATGGACATGTGAATGGTGATGGTGTCAGACCAGGATTCATACAAACTAAAAGTACATTGGTTCAGACATGTTACACCACACTGACAAACAGGACACTGACTTGAACTAGGTGACTCAGTTAGTGACATACACTCAACGACTACAAGTATACATACTTGCTTGTCTATAAACCACAAAAATGATGAATAAATATATTTATACCATGTCATTGGGTGGGGGGTGGGTTTGAACAAACTCCCTAAAATTATTAGAATTATGTAAAATTGTTCCAAAGTCTGTGGTGTGCACCTTCGCCTACATACCTCCACCAAAATTGTGCAAAATACCCCTCAATCCAACAGATACATGTATATATTGACAGTTCAACGCTAGAGATGACCCTAAATAGAGAGGTCAACAACAAAACTATTTTATTTCACTCCACTTGAAAAAATCACAAAACTGCCTATTTCAAAACCCACCCTACAGATAATAACATTATCATTAACTTGAAAACAACATCTATTAAGGAGCATCTTCTGCTATTGTGGCATTGTGCAGTTTTCTGTTTTCACGCTACCCTTCCCCTTCATTTAACATGACCAAGTTAAAGAGATGTAGGGATTCAATGCAAACACAAAGACAATGCTTCTTTTTCATGTCCATGCCCAACTTTTCTTTCTTTTAACTTTATTAACGCGCCTATATCCAAAAAAGGTTCAGGCACATCATTTCCAATTTCAAAAAAACCCTGCATACCAGTCTCTTTATAATCTGGAATGCAATATTTAAAAATATATATATCTTACAAACTTATGACAATGATGCCCAACATTGTCACAGTTGTGTTTTACCTAGATGCAAATGCATGTTTTCACTCAGCCCATCATATGCCAGCTGTATGAGGAATACACAGATGACGGTTTTGACATTTAATACTGTGCCCTTTAATGATATATTATTAATGAAAGACTCAGCACACAGATGCCATTAAATATGAAAGAATTCATTCAGCAGAGTACTCAGCGATGGACCTGAGAATGTTCTGCCAGTGTATATATGAGAATTAATTGCTTTCTATAGACATCAATATAATACCAACTAATTTTCGTACCATCCATTAATGTGGCAGTGTACATCAGGGTTACCAACATAACAACAGAAAAACAAATCAGCAATATAAATACATGCAGTAATAATATTAATATTAAAATAATATATGTACATATTTTGCAAAACAAAAAAGGGTAGGAAATGGGCTGATATTCTTGATGAACATTTGTGTTTTTTAGTAAATTGCTATACAGCATTTAGAAATAGACTGGATATTGTGTTAAATAGTGTATTTCAATAAGCAAACATTCTATCAGGAGAGAAGAGTTTTGGAATTTACTGCAGTGTTAAAAAAGTGATGTCCATTTTTGTCATGTCCTGGCACATTTTACTTTTCACTTTATAAGTAATTTTTTTAAATATAAAATTGGGCCTAAAATGCTAATACTACTATATGTAATGAGTCTATAAATTAGACTATAAACTGCATTTCCATTTAAAAAGGATTTTTAGTGAAGGAGATCATAAGAGTCAGAATGTCACGTCCAGGCTTAAATAATTACCATGGAATGGCCCTCCAGCAATCTACAAATTCTGCCATCCCAAATCAAAACTTGTTGGACCAAAGAAGACTGCCTCAAACTGGCCTCGGTGGCATAGTGGTTAAGCCATCGGAATACAAGCTGGTAGGTACAGGGTTCGCAGCCCGGTACCGGCTCCAACCCAGAACGAGCTCTTAAGGGCTCAGTGGGTAGGTGTAAGGCCACTACACCCTCTTTTCTCTTACTAACCACTAACCAGCTAACAACTAACCCATTGTCCTGGACAGACAGTCCAAATAGCTGAGGTGTGCCCAGGACAACGTGCTTGAACCTTAATTGGATGTAAGCACGAAAAAAAGTTGAAATCAATTAATCAATGAATGTGTGAATATAAATATAAAAATAAATGCCAATGACAGGCAAAAAACATCTCACGGCCCATGGTGATGTTGACTTGCAAAAACCAGCCGGGGCGGCACTATTTCGAGTCATGGTCTACAAATGTTTTGATCCAGTATTTTTATTTTTATACCTTTTGCACACCTTAGCATATATTGTTTTAACTAGCAGCCATTAAGAAACAAATGTTTATTTATGAACACCCCAGCTGACAGTACTGATGGAAAGAAATAATGGATCACATAAAAAAAATTAAAAAATGGTAACAACAAATAACATAAGCCAATAGAACCCTATTCCACAGTATCAGGAAGTTAACTGTGATACTGACATTCAATATGACATTATTGGCATTCAGTATGACATTACTGACATTCAATATAACATTACTGACATTCAGCATGACATTACTGACATTCAGCATATTACTGACATTCAGCATGGCATTACTGACATTCATTATGACATTCATTATGACATTACTGACATTCAATATGACATTCAGTATGACATTACTGACATTCAATATGACTTTACTGACATTCAATATGACATTACTGACATTCAATATGACTGGCATTCAGTCTCTTTGAAATTTAGAAAAAACATTACTATGCTATGGTAGTGAATTGAACTTGGTCTACAATACCATGTTTTCCCTTATTTCCACCAGTATATCTAATCAGCAGGTACTATGAAATTCATGTTTAAGAACACTCCAGAACTTTGTTTGACTAGCATATAACATTTTAATCGTTACACTGAAGACCATACATGTATAAATGTAACCAACCAAACATATGTCAAACTAGCACATTAACAACATTTTATCTATACAGCAGTAAACCAGGCAAAAATGACTTTGAACTGATATTGCCCACAAACACAATAACTACATCATGTACATGTATATATTTTAAAGAGAAACCATCTGAGTTAACATCAGTTCAACAAAAAGTGTGAGTTCATATGTATACATGTATGTAAAGTAGGGTAGCTAACAAAGGCAATGTTGCGTGGAATATATATTACTTGCCAGAGCTTGCCAAGAAAAACATCCAGGGGAGTGATTAATTGTTTCCCTAACAAAGATATGGAAAGGCATTTAAGATTTTAAATGTTACCATATTGAGCACTGATGTTTAATCCTATTGTATATATATATTTTTAATTACTCTCCTTGAACTAGTCTCCAGGGAGTGATGGGGAGCCAGTATGTGATGGAATGGAATGGAAACTCGTTTAACGTGCCCATATCCACAAAGGTTCAGGCACGCCCACCACGGATTCGACCTCTGACTTCGCCAGTGGAGGGTTCCGTGGCAGGAGGTGGTGGGGGGAGGGGGGGGGGGGGGGGAGCAGTATGTGATAGTTCACCTTAAAATGGTGAGGCCTGACTTGAAAAATACAATCTGGAGACATACCTTTGAAAATAAACTACAGTTTGTCTCCATAACCATTATTATTTAATAGTGAAAAATAAACTGTAGTGTTTAAAAACTAGGGTCTGTCACTTTAAAAAAGAATAAACCCAGTCATGGATTATTACTAAAGCACTATGCATGTACATGTGCTGCAGTGTTATATAGTGTTAAAGGCAGGGTTACAGACCAGTTGACAAGACACTGTACACATGTAGACTGAATATAGGCCTATGTTTAAAATGAATGTCTGGTAAAGTTTATAAGTATATATACATGTACAGTTAATTTTACACACATACATGTATTTGTATACAGTAAACATATGCCACATCATATATATTAAAAAAAAATCAAGTTTCATGTCAGCCATTATAAAACGTTCTTGGAGTGGTGGGAAGAAACAGATGCATGCATACTTCAAACTTTGTTATAACTACATGCTGCTGGTACATAAAAGAAAGGAATGTTTTATTTAACAACACACTCGACACTTTTTAATTACGTTTATAAGGCGTTGGACCACACAGATGAGAGAGGAAACCTGGTGCCGCCAAGCAGTGGGCTACTCATTCAAGCTAGTAGTAGTAGCAAGGGACCTTTTACATGCTATCCCACAGACAGGATAGTACATACCATGACCTTTGTTACATCAGTTGTGGAACACTGCTTGGAATGACAAATAGCCCAATGAGCCCACCAACAGGGCTTGATCCTAGATCGAACATGTATCAGGTGAGCGCTTTACCACAAGACTACATCCAGCCCCCATAAAATTTGAAGGCAATTAAAGGAGAAGACAAAAAGTTTTCAGTCTTGGTCCATGCTAGGGGGCAGGATGTAGCCCAGTGGTAAAGTGCTTGCTCGATGCGCGGTTGGTCTGGGATTGATTCCCGTCAGTGGGCCCATTGGGTTATTTCTCATTCCAGCCAGTGCACCACGACCACGATCAAAGAAAGAAAGAAAGATTTTATTTAACAATGCACTCAAAACATTTTTATTTACGGATATATGGCGTCAGACATATGGTTAAGGACCACACAGATTTTGAGAGGAAACCCGCTGTCGCCACTACATGGGCTACAAACCATGGCCTTTGTTGAACCAGTTATGGATCACTGGTCAGTGCAAGTGGTTTACACCTACCCATTGAGCTTTGCGGAACACTCACTCAGGGTTTGGAGTCGGTATCTGGATTAAAAATCCCATGCCTCGACTGGGATCCGAACCCAGTACCTACCAGCCTGTAGACCGATGGCCTAACCACGACGCCACCGAGGCCGGTTCACGACCACGATCAAGGCCATGGTATATACTACCCTGTCTGTGGGATGATGCATATAAAAGATCCCTTACTGCTAATCGGAAAGAGTAGTCCATGAAGTGGAGACAGTGGGTTTCCTCTCTCAACATCTGTGTGGTCCTTAACCATTTGTCCGATGCCATATAACTATAAATAAAATGTGTCGAGTGCGTCATTAAATAAAACATTTCTTTCTTTCTTTCTTTGGTCCATGCTAATTATACTTCTAAAAAACAGTCCAAACTGTACCTCCATGCTATTTGTATATATGAGACTTTATTAATGAAAACGTCTGTCTAGACGTAGTTTTATGAGCACAGGGCCTGGGGCCAAATTCATAACAAGACTTCTATCTAAATTAGCAGCTTATACTATAAGATAGCAAGATTGTAAACACATTCTTGATGCTCCACAGAAACATTGTCACACAGATGAATTATGTCTTGTTACTGACTTAGAGGTAACCCCAGTCACCTCTAAAGTTAAAAAGGACTTTAGAAGCTAGAATGATATTCTTTTTAATAACATTAAGCAAGACAATATGTGTGTGTGTGTGTGTGTGTGTGTGTGTGTGTGTGTGTGTGTGTGTATAATGAACATAACATTTTGCAAATAATATGGCATACAATGATTTTATGAATTTAATTCCTGGAGAAGCTGCCTATAAAGACCACTTTTTTATTTCATATATACAAAATGACTTTTTTTTAAATTAATCTTCTTTCTCTTTTCATACCACATCTGTATGTCTATTTGATCAATACATGTGAACTTGCCCACACGTGTGAATGTGAGAGTGAATTTAGTTTTATGTTATTGTGATAGCTTCCCGCCTACATACCGGTACTGATATCTAGAGATGCAGGCAGTGGCGATTCCATGATTGATTATAATCAAATATTGATCGGTTCGGATCTAGAGGTGTGATGATCAATTATGAAATCCACAATTGTTTAAATATTGTGATCTTTTCAGGGCTATAGCTCTGGTATTCGCCAAATGCAAAATTTAAAAATTGCTAAATGGCAAATTTTATTTTAATCTGGCGAAATACTTTCATGAAATAATTGATATTTTGTTTGAAAATAATTGTTTTTCTGCAAATTTTAAAAATAACTGGCAAATTTTATTTTAATTTGGCAAAAAATAATTTCATGAAATAATAATAAAAAAATTTAATATCTGGCATAATTTCTGCAATTATTAAAGTTAATAGTTAATTTGGTGAAATGCCCTGTATGTGTTTGAACTGTAATTATTTCTGATGAAATCTGTAAAATGTGCTGTTTGCTTTTGTTTTCATTCATGTAAAGAAAACAGACAATAAATAGGTAATAAATTTATGTAAAATGAACTAAATTTGTAAGGTCATTATTGTAAAAGTAATTTGAAGTCCTGATTCAAATATACCGGCCTTGGTGGCATTGTGGTTAGGCCATCGGTCTACAGGCTGGTAGGTACTGGGTTCGGATCCCAGTTGAGGCATGGGATTTTTAAGCCATATACCGACTCCAAACCCTGAGTGAGTGCTCCGCAAAGGCTCAGTGGGTAGGTGTAAACCACTTGCACCGACCAGTGATCCATAACTGGTTCAACAAAAGGCCATGGTTTGTGCTATCCTGCCTGTGGGAAGCGCAAATAAAAGATCCCTTGCTGCTAATCAGAAAGAGTAGCCCATGTAGTGGCGACAGCGGGTTTCCTCTCAATATCTGTGTGGTCCTTAACCATATGTCTGATGCCAAATAACCGTAAATAAAAAATGTGTTGAGTGCGTCGTTAAATAAAAAACATTTCTTTCTTTTTCTTTCTTGATTCAAATACTTTCAAAGTCTATATCATTGCGACTGTAGCCTACATTAAATCAGAAGGTAGCTGATGAAAACCCATTATCCGATGATCTATAATGAAATTCTAACCAATTCCCAACAATAAGCACAGACAGAGCACCTGTGGTGCAATTTATGGTAAATTATACACCCTTCACACAGATGTACATACATACATGTATATCAACACAACATTACAAATACTAAGTGTATAAATATTTACATATGAATGCATAAAAGCCAAATTAATTTTGAAATTATATCTTTTTCCAGTACTTAGTAACTGTTTAAAAAAAAAAAAAAAAAAAAAAAAAAAAAAAAAAAAAATACAGACTTAACACAATTGTATAAACTTGTTTTAACTTTTAGTAATACTGTAAAATATATTTCAATTAAAAAAAAAAAAATTTAATAACTGTAAAATACATTTCAACTTTTAGTAACACTGTAAAATATATTTCAACTTTTAGTAACACTGTAAAACTTTCAACCTTTAGTAATGTTCACTGTAAAACATGTTTCAACACAGTGCTATGATTTTTATGCAGGTACACATGCAAATGCTATCATAAACAGTAGACCTATAAATTTAAGTTGAGTCCTTCAACTTATATGCTATCATAGGCTTTTATAAAATTCTGTAGTAGGAGCACAACATTTAGGAAGAATAGGGTACAAGCCATTTTTTTTTTTCATCTTTATTTATATGGAGTAGGACAAAAAGCTTACATATCCGTCCTCTGGTTCCTACAGGCCTGCACCAACATATGATAATACACATTAATTTTATTATCATTAAAGCAGGAGCCCTCATTTTAACTTCTTCTTTTTTTAAACACCAATTCTGTGTTGATAACAGGTGATTAGGTTTTTGAGAAATAATTTTTAATCAAATTGCTTTATTGTTGTTACATTCATTATTTAGATGTGTAGAACTGAACACAATATTGACAACTGTCGACATTTTCAAGAACTTACACACCATATTCCTTTTTAGTTTCCTTTCCAAAAAGAGTAACTTTATTTGTTATTATTTTTTTTTTTACGGAAAACCCCACCACAACTCCCAAAACCAAGGGAAGATTCGTAGGCAGCAATCATTGTGGACATTGTCACGGATTATGAACGTCACCACTTACTAATCAGTTTAATCTGCATTATTGTAATATAAATTTTAATTCAAATACTCACATCATCCCACTTGATGAATTTAGCTCCAGCGATTAAACTTTCGGAGACTAGCACGGATTTCAACTGAACGTGGTGTACTCCGGGCTTAGCGCCTGCCATTCTCAAGTAAGATTATTTTCCCCCTGTATTCCTCCTTCAAATCATCGGCACTGCGGCTCTCACATCACTGGAATTAAAGCGACGGACACGGGTGATTGGCAGCAATCAAGATTCCACTAATATAACACGCACTTGTTTTACAAGACGCTGCCGTTCAGCTGTCCGTGGGATAACAAGAGCCAATGTTAATTACCAGGAGCTCGGGTACGAACATTTGATCGGTCACACGCTTTGATTGTACGCCAAAATTACTCCCAACGTCGATACTAGCTCGGTACTCATTATAGCAGCTTCCCACTACACGGTGCGACAGATCAAAGCGTGAACGATTCGAACACACAGCATAGTATTAGTAAAACTCGTGTCAAAAGTTCCCACTCGCCCAGTATCGCTAGCTCACACTTCGGAGCACCCGCAGTGTTGCGGAAAAAGTGAAGGTAAGGCGATCATGTGACCATATCAAAATGGCGACTGTATGTCATTGCTGGCGTGGAACGACTCAAAGATCGTGGAAATGTCACACGGAAACAAATATTGATTATTTTGTTTTGTCATTTACCGAAAACGAGATTTGTCTTGCATCGACATTCGTTGCCATTGGTACAACTTGGCCTTTTTATAACGCATTTTTACCTAAATATTTACAAGATAGACGAGATGTTAGACGTGGAGACGTATTTCAAAACAAACTAAAGCTATAAGTTATAACTGAAATACACAGAAACTTCTTTCCCCCCCCCCCCCCCTTTTATTCTTTACGAAAAGTCGGTTTACATACACAAAGATAGTTGAATCTGACCTTAAAGAAAAAATAACACGCACACAACAGAGAGAGTAGGCCATGCTCTGCCATCCAAGAGCTAGACCGTAGACTGGACATTTGGACGGTAGGCAAATATTTCCACTTAACACAAAAAAAACAAAAACAAAAAAACAATTGACACTAAATACCATTACAATGATCATGTTTGTATTTGCCGATAACAAATATTTCACTTATTGGTAGGACAACCCCCCCCCCACCCCAAAAAAAAAAAACCCATCAAAAACAAAACAATAACTTAGATTAAAGGGACATTCCTGAGTTTGCTGTAATTGTTAAGATATTATCGACTAACAGAGACCTTTTAATGATTGCAATTACATATTAAATATATTTTTCTGCATAAAATATTAGTGGCTATATATTAAACATGTTCCTGATCATTCTAATATTTGTACTAGGTTAAATTTCCTTTTATTTCCTAAAAATAGTTTTTTCATACGTACAAAATTATTTGAAAACAAAATCGAGTTCGGGCTTCTTACAAATATTCAGACGACCAGAAACACATCGAATATACAGATACTGATATTTTAAACAAGAAAATATATTTAATCGTAGAAATATTGTATAAGTCGGAAACATCTTACAATGCAGCAAACTCAGGAATGTCCCTTTAAGACCTAAAAAAATTGTGTGCTTCTACGAACCCACTCCTATATAGAAGAAAGGATTGACCCTATTTTTGTTTTGTTTTTTGATGTATTATTTATTTATAAACAAATATTTTTTTTTTAATAAATAGTATTATCTGGATCTATAGGTGTGAATGTAGTAAAAAAAAAAAAGTATAAAAAGATGACCTGTGTACCCTTTTTTGGGGGGGGGGGGGGAGGGGGGAGGGAATTAACCTAGTTCTAACATCACCAGTTTATGTATAAAATATATTTCCGGGCTGAATGAATGACAAGGTCAACAGTGGAAAGTGAGTAAAATATGTGAAAAATTGGTAGTACTGATAGTGCATATAAAAGATCCCTTGCCACTAATGGAAATAGGTAGTGGATTTTCTCTCTAAGATTTTATGTTAAAATTACCAAATGTTTGACATACAATAGCTGATGATTAATAAATCAATAAGATCTAGTGGTGTCGTTAAAAAACCCAAAACGTTTTGGTAGTACTAATTAGTTATTTTCCCAACTGTTAAAATATCTGTTTCACTGTTTTTGCATCATTATTTGAATGTCAAGACGTCAAATTTCCTTTCATTAGTCTTATCAAATTTCTGTGTGCATCATATATTGTATCCTAGTTTGATCTTGCCCTAAACCAGATTTTTTAGTTTTCTTGGTTAATCTTGAGAACATTTTTAAAAAGCAAAAATTTCAAATGCTAGCTATTATAAATGGCTATGGTTAAAGGTGATCATTTCGTCTTATTCCCTTTAGAATGACAAAGAAACCCCAAAACAACTCCAGATAAACTGTCAGAATTTTGTAGATGGTAAGGAACATGAATATAAAATGCATTAATGCAAATAATAAATAATTCATCAGGTCTACTTTGAAGAGGCAAATTTGCAATAATGCCAGAATATACTGAATTTTTTTTTATTTTTTTATTTTTTTTTATTTTTTTATTTTTTTATTAAAGGCACTGCATATTCATTGAGCAGATATTTTTTTAAAATTATTATTATTATTTTTTAAAATATTTATTATCCCCAGATCAAGCAGACAATGTCAAGGTTGGGGAGCCTTGAATCATTGCTGTACAATGATGATACATGTTCAATCATGATTACAGTTGATACAATAATTTATTTCATTTAAAAATATATATGTCTGTTGTTCTGCTATAATGAAATTGAAGTGCATCACAATATATTTTTTTTCTTACTAGATTAATTTGGTAGTGAATATACATATTACCATTATTTAATCAGACAATACTTAATATAATAAAATAAATTATTTATTATTTGTGATTTAACTTATTTTAAATCCACAAACTAGATAAAGTTTCTATTAAAAATTGTTTTAATTGCGATTTTTTGCATGTTGGTGGTTTTATAGTATTTTCTGATATAAATGCTCTCTATCTACATACAAAAAAAAAAAAATCTAGAACAAAACTGAACTATAAAAAGAAGAAAAATATTTATATATATGAATTCACAAACACTAGTTGGTTATGATTGGGGGGGGGGGGGGGGGAGGAGAAAGAAAGAAAGAAATAGGGGGAGGAAGAAAAAAGAAATATAGAAGTAGAAATAAAATCACTTGTAATGCACTAGTAATTCCAAACAAGTCGAAAGAGAAAATTAATGATTTAAGAAATAAAAATGTCAGTTGAAACAAAAGGAGTTATTTCTCTGGTTCTTAAATGAAGAGATTGAACCATTTTTCCCAATGTATATTAAATTTGTTGTATTCACAATTTTTAATATAAATAGATTTTTCAATTTGGAATTTGTTTTTCAGGATATGTTCGATAGCATTTATATGTAAATCTTTGTGAAGTATTTTCATATTATAAATATAATATTTTATATTGAATATTAACCATTTCACTACATAAGTTAGTTCGCCATCCACAATCCCAAACGTAATAGCTTTTTTTATTGAATGAGGTGCCAATTCCTGTTTTATAAAAAAATCAACTTTTCAACAGTTTCCCATAGGTTTCTTACTTTATTGCAGTTGTAAAAAAGGTGCTGTAAAGTCTTCGGTTAATTTTACAAAAAGTGCATTTATTAGAATCTACGTAATGAATCATATGCAGAAATGTATTAGTGGCAAGAATTCTATGAAGCAGTCTGTACTGGAACCATCTTAAAGTTGTATCTTTCAGACATTTAAATGGCAAAATATAATATTTATCCCAAGTATAGCAATCGCAGTTCAAACCCTTATTTGCATATTTTATCTGTGACTTTGGAATTATGCTTTATAGTTCAATATGTTGTACATGTCTTTACTTCCAGTATTTTTATTTAACACAATTTTCAGTTTGAAAGGTAAAATTGGGCTTTGAATGGAAACAAATGTTTCATCAATAAGGTTTATTGAATACAAAAATGATTTTACAGCATTCACTAATGATCCGTAGTTCAAAAAGTTAGTTTTGACATCATATTTATTTCTAAAAGCTTCAAATGTAAGGATATTTCTTTCAGTATCAAGTAAGTCATGTATGAAAACAATTCCCTTTTTTATGTACTTACCATATAAAAATGGTTTATTGTCTTTTAGTATCTTAGTATTATACCAAATATTCAGTCCTTGAATATCTTCAGTAGTCTGTATATTTTTCTTTTGTTGTATTGTTAACCAACTAAATAAAACATCTTTCCAACACAAGTTTTTAATGCTATCTTTTTTACGTATAATGAAATAGTCCCCGTGTATAATTAGGTCCTTATTATTTATACCAGTAGTAGATTGAAATAACTTTACTGAAATTTGATGTAATAACAGTAATGATGTCATACAGTGTCAAACGAAAGACATTAAATATCAAAAGTAGCAATCTCAGTGTGTTTTATGCAAGTCTGAAGTCTGAACTAGAATTTGTATCAAATGTAGTCATTGAAATGTGTTTTATGTAATTCTGAAGTCTGAACTGGTTGTATAAAATTTTACAGTTGTCAGTATCCTTTCCCCACCCTTGTAAATTTTGTTTGACCATAGTTGCTAATCAGTTACATAAAAAATATATTACCGGGGTAGTCTTTATTTTACCACTGGGATAATGGGACACTATTCCTTTGATTTGTGTTACATAGTATTAAAAACAATTGCATCAGATTTATATGTTGGCAGTTCACAATTGATTGTGATAACACACATTTAATAAAACTGTAGGTGCATTTATATTTAGCATTAGCCTAATAAATGAGGGCATAATATGGAAAGATGAGATTTTAGCTTTAATGACTTCTTGTCACACATATTACACATAATATAGTACGGTAAGTTTCTACCTCAATGCAGACACAAGGTATTTTGATTGCAAACATTGCAAACCTTCCACCCAGTCTTAATGGTTCAAAAGACAAATGAATGTAAATGATATTTTGGGTTAATTCATGTATTATCATTAACTTGGCATGGTGACATGTCTACATTCTGTTATTGTCCTCCTATCGCTGTATGACTTCAGGGTATTGAGTCTGTATTGATCTCTTACCCATATTGCATGCGGTGCATTGGAAATGTATCAGGTTCTAGCTTATTTTGTATCAGTTAATGACCAAGCTTCCGATTAGTGTGATCGACAGACTCAATACAGCCATTGATTTCTGGGTGGACATTATTGAATAAATTGATAACCTGGCAATTATTACAGATTTATGTGAAACTTTTGTTAGCACGGGAATATTTGCTTCTTTGAACAGAACACTTTTTATATCCCGATACTGACAGTATGCACAGCAACCTTTACTGTAGTCTCCATGTCAGTAATTAAAATTTACAACAGGCCAATGGAGACATTTTTTATTAATTTTGATAATACATTTAGATTAGTATTATAAATAATACTGTCATATTTATACTTGGAGCTGATAACAAAGTTTAACAATCATGCCTAGTCATGTTTTCAGTTATTTGTTATAAGAACCATCACTTATAGTCACTTGGGATGTTTTGTTTAAAAAAGAAAAATTGTATTCAATTACAAATTTAATTATCTGTGGCCTAACACTTGTATTAATTTGCAAGAAAAATACAGTGTGATGAAATATGATTTTTAATTATTAAAACCCAATATATTTAATTTCTTTTATTCACTATCGAGTAGCAAGGATGGAGTAGGGTGCAGTGTTGATCCCTATCCTACATTTTATTCCACGTACAACCATTTGTCCACTTGCACAAAACAAAATGTTGGTTTTGTTTAAAGACACAATTAAAGAATATTGATTTATTAATCATTGGCTATTGGATGGCAAACATTTGGTAACTCGGACATATCTAATCTCAGAGAAGAAACCTGCTATGTTATTCCATTAGTAGTAAGGGATCTTTTATATGCACCATCCCACAGACAGAATAGTAACTGCCACAGCCTGTGATATACCAGTTGTGGTGCACTGGCTGGAACAAGAAATAGCCCAATGGGCCCACTGATAGGGATTGATCCTAGACTGACTGTGCATCAGGCCAGCACTTTACCACTTAACTATGTCCTGCCCCCTAACGTTTGGTAATTCTGACATATAGTCTTAGAGGAAATTCACTACATTTTTCCTGTACCAAGGGATCTTGTATATATGCACTTACCACTATCAGGACTGCATGTATGTATGTATGTATGCCCACAAATGACTGTCAGGTCAGATGTCGGGAATTAACGTGCTTATATCAATTTAATGTTCAAACACGCTCGTTTCAAGCACGATTTCTGACTAGAGCCAGAAACTGTACTCTGAACGAGAGGGGTGGGGGGAGTGTTAAAAAAAAAGAAGAAAAAAAAGAAGTTAAAAACATTTATACAGATGATTAGCTCAAAATACTTAATTGATGGTTAAATAAACTTTATTTACAAAGAAGTTAAAAGGGTTTAAACAAAGGGTTAAAAAAGGTTTCTACAAATGATTACGTAAAAAGTAGAATATTGACAATAACGTATGTCTGGTTATCAGGACTGCACATACCACAGCCTCTTATACACCAGTCATGGTGCTCAGGTTGTGATTGGAAAACCCAATCAGAGAATGGGTCCTCTGAGGTGGTTTAATCTTACAAAGCAAGCACCTCAGTTGTTTAGTTGAATAGTTACCTCATCATATTTAAGCTTGTCTAATAGTTAAGACACTAAACTGCTTTAATGTTTGCAAAATAAAAAATAATAAATTGTTGTAGTACTAACATTCTTTATATATATGTGTGTTGAAAATGACTGTGGACGGAAAATTTGGAACACTTCACAGAATTTTGAAATTATTAGTTAATTACTGTGATATTTACATCAGAGAACAAGGGCAGATAATGTTTTCAGGTGGTGCTTAAAGCCAGAATTCTGGACAAAAACATCTTTTTTCATCCTTAATAGATGATAAACTGCAAACACATCATAATTAGAAAATATGTTTATTAATTTAAAAAATACACTCAGCACTTAAGATTGTGACAGTGAATACAACAGGCTAATTGATGTTTTACAATTCTTCTTGTGAAATAAGTTTGAATATATGTCATTGTCTTGATGAAAAATTATAAGCACATGTCCATGTTATTGACAATCATGAAACAGTTAAAAAACCCATAAAAGTATGATAAATGAAATGTATACAATATTAGTATTGGGGCACAAAATCCGTATGTGTTTTGTTTAACAACACCACTAGAGCACATTGATTTATTAAACATCAGCTATTGGATGTTAAACATATGGTTATTTTGACACATTCATAGCTCTAGAGATGAAACTCGCTACATTTTTCCATTAATAGCAAGAGATCTTTTATATGTGTTATGTTGTCCTGCATTTAGTGATATAAGAAAGACATATATAAAACACTATTACTGGTTTAGGCCTATGTTTAAATTTATAGAGTTGCTTAACTGTTTAAATGTAAAAATGCTTTGTAATCTGGACAAATATTTGGTCAAAGCCTTTAGGTACAGAAATTTTGTAACTGGATAATTTAATATAACATGCTCCAATTGTCTATTTATATTCTCCAATAGCCATACTTCTGTCACAATTGATTGCTCATATATTATACATGTATACTATATTGTTTGTACCAGTAAGCAAATGGTTACGGAAAT
Source organism: Gigantopelta aegis (assembly GCF_016097555.1). Taxonomy (NCBI): domain Eukaryota; kingdom Metazoa; phylum Mollusca; class Gastropoda; order Neomphalida; family Peltospiridae; genus Gigantopelta; species Gigantopelta aegis. The sequence continues at coordinate 75,418,212 of NC_054702.1, read as the reverse complement.
AAAAGAATTGAATGTGTGTATGCTGTTTAAGTTCCTTTGAACTTCAAAGAGTAAAAGAAGATGGTCAAACGTTATCAACCTTTACTGCACACTAGTAGAAAAATCAACAAGACTGGAAGTACGCCATAGACGTGTGTTACCATGGACTGTACTCAGTTGGACTAATAACAGTTTCTTGTGTCACAGAAATGCCTTTAGAATAAGTACTGGTGGTTCTTTCAGTAGGTTCCATAGAAGAAGGTTCCAATGGTGGTGGTTCTAAATTTTTTGTCAGATTGTACACGGTTACATCTGTAGATGGCATATTCAACCGTGGCTTCAGACATAGATAGTCACCTTCTTCTAAGGGAGGTAAATGTTTGGCCTTTTTGGTGTACAGTCTTGCTTGTTTGTTTTTGTATTCCACTGATAGTGTAGCTTCATTCTTTCAGTTTCTATGTTGATTAATTGATTAATGGTTTGAGAAGATTCTGTAAGATAGGAAGTAGAGTTCTGGTTCTTCTCTTGAAAATTATCATAGTACAGGACTCGTACCTGTCGCCTGGGTAGGAGTGTTGTGATAGTTCAGCAATGCAAGAAACTGGTCTTGTTCTTTATTCATTCTCAGGTGACATTTGGCAGTCTTGACTGCAGACTCTGCTTTTTCGTTAGCTCTGGAGACGTTTGCGAATGATGTAGATATCAACTGTGGTCCATTGTCACTTGCAACGATGCATGGACATCCATAGCGAGCAAAGTGCAATTTAAGTTTTCTAATGACAGTTGATGATTGTGTGTTCTCAGGTCTGTCAATTTTCCAGTAATTGCTCAAGTAGTCTCAGTGACTAGAAAGTCTTTTCCATCATGTTCAAATAGATATATCCCGATTTTCTCCCACTGATGACAAGGACGTCCATGGCTCTATTGGTTGTGAGCTCTCATATGTATGGCAGGTTTCACAAGTCAAGATGTAATGCTTGATGTCAGCAGACATGCTGGGCCCAAATAAGCATTCTCTGGCTCGTTTTAGACATCCTTCAATTCCACCATGGGGCGAAAGAACTGCAGTTTTCATGTTTGGTCGCATAGTAAAAGGCACAGCAACTGTTTCACCTTTAAAAATCAGGCCATCTTGAACAGACATCTTAACACGGAAACTGTAGTATGTTGTAGGTTTAGCAGCTAACTTGTCCGATTACTTGTCAGTCTCCATCTTTTCTGTTACAAATCTTTCATCTCTGATTGATAGGAAACTCACCATATTCACATGCTCAAAGTCTTCTTGCATACTTTGCGAGGTGGTCAAGTAGGCTTATATCTGACAGTAATGCCATAGCCTTGAATACATAGCATCATACCTTGCAGACGTCTCGGGTTGCAGAAAGAGATTTATGTAGAATTGTATACTGGTGAAATTTCTCCAACGAAACCCCCCCACCCCCCCCCCCCCCCCAAACAAAACATTTATTTTTCTATTTGCTTGTATCAAGTTTTTGTCTCTGTCAGGGATGGATTGGCATAAGCAATCAGTTGACTATATTGCATCAAGACAGCACCAAGTCCTTTCTGGCTAGCATCACACTTAATAGTCAGTTTACGCTCAGATTATAGTATTATAGGGTGTATTACTACCAAATCAAGTCCCATAGACGACAATAGTAACATATGTGGCTAGAACTCCTACCTGCAGCGTATCAACCGACATAAACGTCACGGATATAAATAGTACCACCCCTCACACTTAAAGTGAATCAGAAAAAATTGGGGGTCAAGCTGCTCGTTTCTGAGATAACGGGTAGAGTCTATGACTACCCTAGTTCGTCACAAAATTCGAGTACTTTTTTTTACAGGTACCCCATACATGTTTCAAGCACAAGGCTACTTGACACATTGGTACTAGATGAAATAAAATTGCATTTTTTTTTTCCACAGATAAAACTATTATTTTTTACAACCAACACATTCACATTTATAACCAACCACAGGACTTGTGGTGTTCACTTCTCTATCAAAATTTCGGTGCACCTCGAACTTTGACCCAGCCGGAAGTTATTTGGTTTAGTAATACCTATAGTACACCAGAACAGGAACTTCAGTTACAAGTTTCTGGACAGCTTTCAAGACTTTGGCACGAGTAGGTGTCCAATTCCATACCACATCAGCACGTGTCAGTTTTCTGATAGGTTCAAGGTCATCAGACAGTTTAGGCAGGAACTTTGCCAAGTAGTTTACAAAACCACAGGAAGGTTGGATATCTTCACCCAGAATTTTTTTTTTTTTTTTTTCAGATTTCAGGTTTATCTTTATTCAGCTTCATTCCCACAGATCGACATCTTTGAAGCAAAGTAGTGAGATTCTTGTCATGGTCTTCTGTTGCAGATTCTAGGTCTTCGCCAGATCCATAGACAATGACATCATTAGACACACCAGTCACCCCATCAAGACCTTGCAGTACACAATTCAGACATTTCTGGAAGAGTTCTGAGCTCACAAAAGTTCCAAATGGAAGTCTTTTTCATTGATACTGGCCAAATGGTATCTGGAATGTAGCAAGACTAGATTCTTAATCTAGAAGTATATGCCAGTAAGCGGAGCTTAGATCAAGTTTTATAAAGACTTTTGGCATTTGCAAGCTTAGGCAAGATGTCATCCATTACAGGCAGAGGATAGTGTTCACATTTTGAATGAGGATCGAGACAAATCTGATTTCTTTGTGGTAACTACCATACGTTTGATCCAATCCATAGGTTGATCAACAGGGTTAATGACATCTCTTTTAGTCAATCTGTCGAGCTGTTTTGACACACGTTTTCATAGTGATAGGTGAACAACGGCAGAAGTCACAAGTAACAGTACAGTCTATCTCAAAGTGCGTGATTCCAGGTAAGTTGCCTTGTTTGTCATGAAAGACATCGGCAAAAGTTGTAAAAATATCCAGTTTCAGAAGGTACACCAAGTTTTACCACAGTTTCATACAATCCTAAAAATTGTAATTCCTGAACAGTGTGCGCAATGCAGCAACATAGTCTTCAATAGGTTCTGCAGCGCTTTGGTTTCAGCTGTTAAACACATAGCGTTCATATGTCTCATTAATCTTTCCCACAAAATGAGCATCAAAACTATCAATAATATATTTCAGTGTGTGTGGATCTGGAAGGTGCTTTTCATTATACAATTAAAAGTTCCAACAACACAACCACACAAAAATTGAGAAATATATGTGCAGAGTACTCACAGACACGGAAGAAATGTACACAATAAAGCAGTAAAAGAATAACATGTTAGAGTAACTTTCAGCATGTTTAAGTTCCTTTGAACTTCAAAGAATAAAAGAAGACTGTCAAAAGTAATCAATCTATACTGCGCACTAGTGGAAAAGTCAACAAGACTGAAAATATGTCATAGACATGTGTTACCAACTATGATAGACTGAATGTATCCATAACATGCAATTAGTATCATAAAGTGTCTTATAATAAATTTAAGTTAAGCTCCTAAACGTATACACCAAAACACCAATTTCATGGTTTGTGCACCTGTTTCATGTTGATAACAAGGAAGTTCTCAAAGGTGGTGAAAAGTGGTGAGTGTTTCGGCAATCCCTTTTCATGATAATGAAAAGAAGAAAGAACGAACGAAATGTTTTATTTAACGACGCACTCAACACATTGTATTTACGGTTATATGGCATCAGCCATATGGTTAAGGACCACACAGATTTTGAGAGGAAACCCGCTGTCGCCACTACATGGGCTACTCTTTCCAATTAGCAGCAAGGGATCTTTTTATTTGCGCTTCCCACAGGCAGGATAGCACAAACCATGGCCTTTGTTGAACCAGTTATGGATCACTGGTCAGTGCAAGTGGTTTACACCTACCCATTGAGCCTTGCAGAGCACTCACTCAGGGTTTGGAGTCGGTATCTGGATTAAAAATCCTATGCCTCGACTGGGATCCAAACCCAGTACCTACCAGCCTGCAGACCGATGGCCTAACCACGACACCACCGAGGCCGGTCATGATTATGATTTATTGTCCAATCATTATTTAGATGTGTGGAACTAAACTCTTAGATGTGTGGAACTAAACTCAATGTAACATTTTTAACTATACAAACCAAACTCTTTGGGTTTTTTTTTAAGTTTCCTTTCATAACAGCATACAACAGAAAAATAATTGTGTACAGAATCCTTTGATCAACATTAACCCAACCCCCACCCCAAAACATCAATCCTTGTAAAACTGTCATCAGTTGTGAACTTCCACTTATTAATCAGTTTACTTTGTAATGTAAATTTTAATTGAAATACTCCTATCATCCCACTTGATGAATTTATCTCCAGCGATTAAACTTTCGGAGACTAGCACAGATTTCAACTGAACATGGTGTACTCCGGGCTTAGTGCCTGCCATTCTCAAGTAAGATTATTTTCTCCTGTTTTCCTCCTTCAAATCATCAGCACTGCGACTCTCACATCACTGGAATTAAAGCAACGGACACAGACAATTTCTACTTATTTATGTTTAGTCCAATTAATGGTATGAAGGTACATGGTGCTCTAAAAACAGTTTCTTGCTAGGAATATTCCTTTCTGTACATCCAATGTGGTTTGACGTACAAGAAAAATAAGTGTTTTGGAAATAACAAAAAAATACTATTTTTGTGTGGAATTTAGAAAACAATCTGCTCAGAAATAAATAACTTGTAGTAAATTTCATAGTATGAAAAAAAAGCATTCCTTTTGGTACGGACTATAGGTTCATGTACATGAACGTACCATCTCTTTACAGATGTTCTGTAAACATGAAGACAAAGCCCAAGTCCCAGGCTGTGTCGAGGATTTGGCAAGTAAGACCTGTGTGCTGACCCATGCACAATATGTCAAGTCAAGTTTTGAGCTCACTAGAGATCTATACAGATGGAACATAACCATTTAGTCTACTCCCCATTGTCTTGCCAATAACTTGAAACATATTGAGGACCTTTAAGCCCTTCCTTTTAACATTTTAAATGGGGAACAAAAAATAGCTGCCTGATAGCCCAGAAATGTGGTCTCTACAACTGCAGATATGCATACAGTCTTAGATTTTGAGAATCTAAAGCCATTGCTGAAATTTATTCAATGATGATCTATAGCAAATCTGAAAATTATCAATATATAACGAGATTTAAAACACTGGGTGGTGTTACTAATTTTTAAAGAAAATAGAGTTACTGACAGGAGTGGATCTGCCTTAAAAATTCAGAGAGTATTATAAAGTTGGGAAACAAAAATCACCTGGTGGATTTGGTAGAGCCAAAAACAAATAATTCAGTTTAAAAATAAGCAACGATTGGGTAAATATTTTGTAGTGTTGTGTCAATCCATATAGTCTGAAACTTAGTTTATGACCTGATAAACTAGCAAACTGATTAAGAGTGTCAATAGTATTCATAAATGACTTTCCAGTTTTTGTCATTCTTTATATATGTGTCAAAAATAACTGTGGACCAAAAATTTGGAAAACTTCACTGAAATGATTAGTTTATTACTGCACCATTATGAAAAGGTCCTACATAAATGCATTGTACAGATAAAATTGCATACAACGCGCTAATGGAAAGCAAGCCTTTCATTAAAAAAACCCCCAGGACAGGAGCATTTTTCAGGTTGTGTTAAAATTTCTGTATAAAAGTCAGAATTCTGGACAAATCCAGAGTTTTTTTCATCCCTGATAAGATAATAAACTGCAAACACGACCTAATGAGAAGATATGTTTATTAATTAAAATACACATAACTTAAGCATACATTCAGCACTTTAATTGTGTCAATGACTACAACATGCTAACCGATGTTGGTGGACTAGATGATAAACTGAAAGCATGTGTTCATGTTACAGACGATCATGACATGGTGAATCGGCTAAAAGTAAGAGAAATGAAATGCATTCAGTATTATTATCACTAATATCAGGCACAAAATGTGTAGGTTTCATTTCAACTTATTTTCGTGCTTATATCCAATTAAGGTTCAAGCACACTGTCCTGGGCACACACCTCGGCTATCTGTCCAGGATAGTGGGTTAGTTGTTGGTCAGAGAGAAGACGGTGTAGTGGTCTTACTCCTACCCATTGAGTTGTTAAAACTCAGTCTGGGTGGGAGCCAGTACTGGGTTGTGAACCCTGTACCTACCAGGCTTAACCACGACACCAGCGAGGCTGGTATTTGTATGTGTTACGTTTCCAGACTTCTGATTATGTATTGTAATAATATAATTACCATGAGCAACAATAGAGCTGTCAACCTGTAAGTGTTTAAAGGTATGAGATTCGGCCTAAAGATGGGGATCGGGGCTGCATGTACCTGATTAGGTCCATTTAGCCGGATTACTCGGACTTGGAGATCAAGAGCAACATTTGGACATTATAATGCTCTCTTACCAACAGAGTTAACGAAAACTCTGAATATTTGCTTACCAACGAGTAGGCAAACATTCCCCTACTACAACAATAATCCCATGTTTGACATTAACTACTTTTACATCAATCTTTTTCGAGTTCACTGATAACAAATATTTCACATAATAATCACTTATACACACACTATATGAAGAAACCCGTCTGCATTGAAACATTGTTTAAAGGGGGTAAGACAGAATTATAACGGTCCAAAAGTCCTCCTTACTTTTACAGCAGAGCTATCAGGGGAGGGGGTCACATGGCAGTGAACCCTTCCATGCCGACAAACAATTTTTACTGTTTATTTGATATAAGCAGTAGGACTCTGGTAGCAACAGGTTTCACAAATATTTATGATATATCCCTGATAAACATTTTAAAGATGATTTGACACAATGTAATGAAAACATTATTCAGACAATCATGTTGTTATATGTAGTAATTATAATTAGATGAGAACTTTCAGAATATAATAAGAACCCGACATTTCCCTAAATAAGTTTGACATCTTGAACTTGACAGCATGAGTTTGAACAAAAACTTTCGAGTCTCACAGCAAAAATATTAGAGGCGACATGTCTAGCAACAATAAGTTGGTACTCGGTTTGTTCATATGAATTCAAACGTGAGTAAATGGTACAGTTATGTTCTGATTGAAAAATGATATGAAGCATGTAAGAGAACACAACTATCACTAATGGATATGCTTGTTTAAATTTACAAAATATGATGTACATGCATTTCCCCAATTTGTTTTATGGCAGTGTGATTACAGTTTACATATTTTAAATCATTCTTATCCAAAACAACTGACCTATTACATGGAAAATTTTATAATTTTTTTCTATTATTAGTGAATCAACATCATTATATACTCTTCAAAAAAAGAAACGCAAAAGGGTACAAATGGGTTATAACTCCGATTTTATGTTTCCTACCGGTTCATGCTTTGTGAATATAAGGTCATTGCATGTCCCAAACACATTCCCACGGTTACATTCGATAAAACGCAGCTACTGTACAATAAAGTTCCAAAATGTGAATATTCGCAAAAACGCAGCCACGTGCAAACCATGTCACCACTGCACGTGCGTTGTCTGCACGTGCAACATGAACACCGACAGTATAAAAGTGCAGGGTGTTCGCTTGCCTGGCCTCTGTATCTGGCCGACAGTTGACAATCCAGGACATGCCACGTCTCAGTGAACCGCAGAGAAACAATGCCATCGGCCGACTAGACGCAGGCGAATCCAGAACGGCCGTTGCCAGGGCATTCCATGTGTCCCCAAGCACCATCTCCAGACTGTGGGACCGTTACCAGCAACATGGATCAACACGTGACCTCCCTAGATCCGGTCGACCACGTGTCACTACCCCCGGGCAGGACCGCTACATCCGGGTACGCCACCTTCGGGAACGATTGACTACTGCCACCTCCACAGCCGCAGCAATACCAGGTTTGCGCAGGATATCCGACCAGACCGTACGGAACCGCCTACGTGAGGTAGGAATTCGTGCCAGACGTCCAGTTCGAGGTGTCATCTTAACACCACAACACCGTCGACTCCGACTGCAGTGGTGCCAGATTCATCGACAATGGCCTCAACTGCGATGGAGACCGGTGTGGTTCAGTGACGAGTCCAGATTTCTGCTCCGACGTCATGATGGAAGATGTCGCGTGTATAGGCGTCGTGGTGAACGTTATGCGGCAAACTGCGTGCAGGAAGTGAACAGATTCGGCGGGGGTAGTGTCATGGTGTGGGCAGCCATCTCACACACTGGCAGAACTGACCTGGTCCACGTGCAGGGCAACCTGAATGCACAGGGCTACATTGACCAGATCCTCCGGCCACACATCGTTCCAGTTATGGCCAACGCCAACGCAGTGTTCCAACATGACAACGCCAGGCCTCACACAGCACGTCTCACAACGGCTTTCCTACAGAACAACAACATTAATGTCCTTCCTTGGCCATCGATATCACTGGATTTGAACCCAATTGAGCATCTATGGGACGAGTTGGACCGACGCCTCCGACAGCGACATCCACAGCCCCAGACCCTGCCCGAGCTGGCAGCAGCCTTGCAGGCCAAGTGGGCCACCATCCCCCGGGACGTCATCCGTACTCTGGTTGCTTCAATGGGCAGGCGGTGCCAGGCAGTTGTCAACACACGCGGAGGCCACACCCGGTATTGACTCCAGATGACCTTGACCTTGGTGGTGTCTCCTATCACTTACTCACAATGGACTAGAGTGAATTGTGAACAATCCTGCAACATTTGGTAATTATCGGACTCACCATTCAATAATTAAATCAATTCTCCAAATGTTACGACAATGTGGTTTTGCGTTTCTTCTTTTGAAGAGTATATGACCATAGGGCTGCCAATTTCCACATGATTTTAAAACATAACTCATCCCAGATAAATGGAATTAAATAAATCTTGGGCATTAAATTTGGAGATTTTATATTAGAATTCCACCAAAATCATAAGATGATGTAATGTAGATATTTTGAGATTCCATCTCATAATTTTATTCTTCCCACCCAAAATCTGAGATTCGCAGAAACAAAGAATCCTGCTAAATTTGCAGCCTGAAACACCCAACTATTCCTTTGACCTGTTGCTTCAAAAAAACATTAACAGACATTGCAAAAATATCCCCAATGTTAAAAGTATGTGTTATTTCATTGGTCTTTTGAAAACATGGAACAATGAACTACCACCTCACATATCAAACCTGGAAACGAGGGGCCATTCAACAATTATCTAATGCTGACATGGGGAAGAGGATGCTATGGGATCTGTTTCAAAACATTATAAATGATGGATGGAGAGGGTTTTTGGTCAAGTGTTATGCAACAATTTAGAAAAAAACTTTCATTTTTATTCATAATGCATCCTGCCATGACCATTTTCTATCTAGTATTTAATTCCAAAGAAAACAAATAAAAATACAAACAGCAAATCTCATAATGTCAGTAAAAGTAAGGTGTGTGTTGACAAGTATTTCAGCATTAGTATGTACCTAATCATTGAATGGTCCCTAATGAGAAAATGGAAGCCAGAACCAAGTGCTGTCACCTAAAAAGGACAACTATCATTTAATAGTGGGACTTTTAGCATTAATGAAGGACTGAAAATCTAACAAAATCGCCCACTTGAACTGTTGGGCAGGTGAAAATGATGATATGGTAGTTTTTCAGTTATAAACAGGCCATAGACATTTCTTAAAAGAGCTGTAACTGATCTACATTTATTCAGTTTGTACCCCAGTTTGTGGTCATAACACTGAATACATAATCCATTGATCAATCAATCCAGATTAATGATGCCTCTTTAATGACTGTTGTCCTTAGAAATGTTTAGTTCTGACTCATATTCACACACAAATGTAACAGTAATTTCCTTTCAATCTTCAGACCTGATTTTGCTCTTGAAGTAACTTTTAACCAAACTTAACATTAGTCTTTAATTTGTTCTCTCACTAATTTCACAAAGGGTAACACATTTTGAAAAATCAAACTGGTAGAAAATATAGGAATAAGGCACCAGCTGACTTGTCATGCAGAACTCTATATCAATAACTTAACTATAATACAGATATAAGATTATATGTAACAAATAACAAGTACAACATACATAACATATTAATATTAAACAAAATATAGGCAACATCTGTAATAATGTTCTTGTAAGTTATTCTAGTCGTTTGTTAATTTTAAAAACTTTTTGTTATGAACAACCCCCTCAAACATACACGCCCCCTAAAAAAAACCGAATCTATATGGATCTGAGCAAAATTGTTCATATTTTATATTGCAAAACGTTTGGGCAGGATATGAAATTCTCTTTCTTTTCTCATTGGTGGTTTGAATATGACAGATTAAACCTTGAACTATTTGTGTATGTACACATAATACAATGAACCATCCATCAAGTCGAAAATGATATTTTGAGCAAAGATCAGAACTTAACCATTAACATGAATTGAAAGTTCTATTGATCCTTTTTCAAAGTGGATTTAAACCACGAATCATGGTGAAACCGCCAATGGGTCTTAATGTCCATTTGTCCATCAGCTCCATAAGTAGTGTCCTAAAAATTAAATCAAATTAACACAAATTATGTTTCATGATTACAATTTACAGGATCAGTGCCATTAAGGTCAAAAGTCAAATACAGAACTTACAAAGCCAACTTTTGTATTGAACTATATGATATATAAGCATACACATCACTTGCAGATTTGACTGGGAGTATATTTTTAATGACTGCATTCTCCGTAATACATTGTTTTGTATGGCTGCTTCAGAAAGCATTATATAGGAGGGTGTACAGATACAGCTGGGATGCAGACTTTAGGGATTTTGTTTGCCAAATATCTTACATGCAGATATGTCACCCGGATGTTTTACTGATTCTCACCCCTTCACTGCATGCTACTTACACTTTCTTTTGCACTGTCAGTAATATCCTTATACCAAAATATATTTTACAAATCAATTAACCAACACCTAATTTATTAATTTTTATCAAACTTAAACAAGTTGTAAGATAAATGGTATCTGAAAGACCAGTCTTTTATTCTATTTTTTACAAATCTTAACTGACCAGATTTTAAAAAGTTATCTATGGCGATTGCACATTCGTTGAATTCTCAATACACAGCATGTTTTAAGAAATTTCAAGGAAGATTTGCATTGACCTAAAACAATGACATAACAATCGAATGAAACTTTAAAAACCACCAACAATATGTTATTGCACACCGCCCTTTGCGAATACATATAGGCTATCTTATTTTGGCACTTTCTCAAACAACGATGTGTAGAACTCTGCTTCTGTCAAAGTCACTCGGTATTTGTTCACAATTTCTTGGATTTTGAATTTTCTTCTTACATGAGGTGGCTGGTACCTATAATGCAGAAAGTAAAACGAGTAACAGAAGTGATTTTCTGCACATAAAACACAACAATGTACTAACACAATGACAATAATCTCCAAGAAAACCTGAAAGCATCTCCAGTACATTGTTTATTTTGCAATGATTATCTCTCTAATGACTACTTCTATTTAGCAGTATGGGGCAATCCTAACAATGCACAAGCACATTTAAGAATATTAAGCAGACATATATTATCCACTTGCCAGCATGAAAAATCGGCAAGAGCTTGAAGAATAAAACACACTATTTCTCAAAAGCTAAAAAAATTCAGTATTTTTATTATTATTATTATTATTATTATATATGTTTAAATGGATGGAAGGAAATTTGTTATATTTATTAAACTGAAATGGAAAAACAGATTAAAACAAAAAAGAAGATGTTTAATCCCGGATTGATATCTAAGAAAGAGTTAAACTTGTCAGTTTTGAAACTTACATTTCACTGTCCATTCTCTTTCTGCGACATATGTTGATAGCAGTTTGTCGAACCATTGTTCCTAGGGTCCTCCTGCTCACCAGCATCCCATCCACTAGTGGAATGGCCATCGACATTCTGATCAACGACAATAACATTGGTCATTAAATGCACACGACACAACTCCTAGTAGTTTGTACAGTAAACATCTTTTTAACATGAATTCTGTGGAATTAAATGTCTAACCTACCATAAACTGGTTTGATGTATTCATTTTAAAAACAAAATATAAAATATTCTATTAAAAATTAATCGTCAGCTATTGGATGTCAAACATTTGGCAATTTTTTACTTAGTGGCTTAGAGGAAACCCATTTTCCACTATATGCACTTTCCCAAAGACAGGACAGCACATACGATGGTCTTTGATACTTCAGTCCTAGTGCACTGGTTGGAATGGAAAAAAACCCAATCAGAGAATGGATCCACTGACATGGTTTGATCCTATGATGTAAGCTCCTAAGGAGAGTGCTCCACAGACTGAGCTACATCCCGTCTCCTAAAATATGGAATTCCAGATAAATCTGTAGGTTTTTCATCTCTGGGGTCAACAGTGTTCTACAAACTGAACAGCATATATACTCTTGTCTTGAATACACCAGTGAATGGAAAGGGAAATATCTAAGGAGAAAATGTTTATCATGATAAATACACACCAGACAAAATTAGTAAATCACCATGAAAGTCAAAATTGATCTGTAACAGTATATACTAAAGCTAAAACAAAATTTCAGCTAATATCTTGAGGCACTGCAAAAAAGTCTGGAATTTTTTTTGTTGTATCTCCTAAGTTCAAGGGCCATAACTGTAAATAATTAGTAAATCGCCATGAAAGTCAAACTTGATCTGTAACAGTACATGATAAAGCTATATACACAATGTTAGCGTAGTATGTTGAAGCTTTGTGATAAAAACGTTCTGAAAACTATATATGGGACAGATGAATGGACTGACAGACAGAAGGACAGAGACGAAACCTATAGTCCCCTCTGGTTGGACCAGTAGGGGACTAATTATTAAAACAAAATTCCTATGGCATTAGAAGCACAGACATACAACTTCATGAAGCTGTAGTTGTATTTTTGTTTTGCGTTATGACTTTTCCAGATAGGGATGGCACCATGACATTTATTTTATGTTGTAATGTTTTCTCTAAGCATACTTGGTTTAAGTAAACTGCTATTTTGTTAGTGGTTGGTAAACAAAATAAACCCAGGAATTCTGTGGAATTAAATTTCTCACCTACCATAAACTTTTTCTGTGCACTCTGATGAACATCCAGAGGTGAAACTATAAACCAAGTTTCACTGGCCTAAGATTTATAGTTTGTGAGAAACTGGTCTAGACGCGAAACTTTAACGCAAATGTTGAAAGCGAAACTTTAACGCAAATGTTGAAACCACCATCACCGTCAGAAAAGCAATACCTATATCTCGCCTTTTTATTTCGTAAAGGCGAGACAAAAGATGCCTTCTGTTCCATCCATGCAATCACTTCTGTAACAGCCATTACTAAAGATATAACGTAACTAAATGGTGACACTGTTCTTTACAGAGTAAACTCACTTGGTTTGAGATTTTTCACATTTATGCAAGTGTATTCTGAAAAGTCCGTTTTGCAAAGCATGGATAAATATGATGTAGACTTCTCTGTCACGTAATGATGACCCACTATTGCTGCCTGGAATTTGCTCCTGCCCAGTACTTGCCACGTTGATCATTTCATCTGAAAAAAAAAGAGGAATGTTTCATTAAAAAACATGCCAGCACTAGTTTATCAGCAGCTAATAGGTGTCACAAATACGACAATGGCAATATGTGGTCTAATAAGGGAAGAAACCATTCTGCTGTAACCAAAGGTTATCTTTCTTGACAATATAGAATTTCAAATGCATTTTTTCACAGACAATGTAGCACATCCTTTGATATACCAGTTGGGGAGAACTAACTGAATGTGAAAGCAGTTCATCTGTAGAAAAGCCATATGCATGCAATAAGTCAATAATTATAAGACCAAAGTGTTCAAACTTGGCCATCTATGATCATCTTTTTAACAATCCAGTTAGGTGCTATTACTGAAACTTTTAGACATTTCTTAAAGCCAGTGGAAACCCTATGAGATATTAGCTTCCCAAATGTTTCTCTTTATCCAGACACATCAACCCGCCTCAACAAACACAAATACTTTCTAAATGTCAGGGCCCCATTCCACGAATCGATCTTAGCGCTAAGATCATCGTAAATGCATAATTACCTAATGCACTTAAGGTGATCTTAGTGCTAAGATCGCTTTGTGGAACGGGCCCTGACATTTAGAAACTATTTTCATTAACAATAGCAGACATGCCTGTTGGGACATAATCATGGTCTTCGAAGTTCTCGAGCCAGATGGTGAAGACTTTAAACTCAGGAGCCATTGTGGCTGACTGCCTGCCGAGTCGACGGGTGCGTGTTGCCGACGTGCTGGGCACATTCAACTCGGATGGTGACCCAGGACTCTCTTTGGGTGGAACACCAGCCTTCTCAGACTCCAGGATCAAGGTCTTCGGTTTGAAAACAAGAGAATCACTCGCCACATTCTTCGACATAGTTGGTGATCGCTCTGTATCAAATCATTAATGAATTAATAATTTACAACAACGTGACTGAATGAATGTTTAATGACACCCCAGCACACAAAAATACATTGGCTATTGGATGTCAAGAAAGATTGCATAAAACAGGATTTTTTTTTAAATGTTTCTGAAAATGTAACAAACTCAAATATTATGAATACTGTATAGTTTAAAGCCGTTGAAGAGCAGTTGACGTTTATTTAATAACCTCTCGCTGGGAATGGGTGTCTGATACAAAAAAAGAAGAAGTTTGTTTTGTTTAATGACACCACTAGAGCACATTGATTTATTAATCATCGGCTATTGGATGTCAAACATCTGGTATTTTGACATATAGTCTTAGAAAAGAAACCCGCTACATTTTTCCATTAGTAGCAAGGGGTCTTTTATATACACCACCCCACAGACAGGTTCCATCCAGCGAAAATAAATTATAATTTGGTTAATCTACAAACCTGTAACACACTTTGATCACGTTTTTAGCAAATGGAGTGAAAAAGCAGGTTTTATATCGATAAATACCATGGGAATCCCCATGTCCCAATTGCTTGAAATAATTTTGAAAGTTTGTATTCTGATGTCACTGGTAGATGTCGCTCGAAGCACAACAATGCCTACGTCACGACAAATTTCACAGACTTGGGGTGCGTTCTTTTCACCTCTCCTGGACATGTTCCAACTGTTCTGTCCTGGTTGTATCCCCTCTCCAGATATCGTAGGACTTAGCAAAATTATTGGTTTTAAGGGTTTGTAACGTTTTGTATTGAGATACTTACTTGTCTGAACTTTATTGTTACTGAAAATGTTCACGAACTGTGAAGAAAAATCTCACAAATGAACAACAACAAATCGGATGTTGATTGCGCGAATCGTGCACGAGAAAACAAACCGAACCAAAATGATAACGGTCACGTGGTATACCAATGTCTGTGACATTGAAATGGAAATATCCCGTCTAAAAATAGATTAGACCTTGTCTGCTCAACGTTTTTTTCTCAAACGTGCGTCCGTTTTTCAGAAATACGAAAAATGCATTTTGTGGTATTTACAAACACCAGGATTACCAAAAAACACTTCAGGTGAATGGAAATGTATATTTTAAATAACAAACGGTAAGTAAAGTGCAATTTTATTTGTGAAAAAATGGGTTTAATAGCGAAAAACAACACCGTAATGGTTAACAACTAGCCGTAACTAGGGTGTGTCCCTTTAAACAAATACAACTGTAAAGTGTTTTTTTTGTGCCAATATCAGCACTTTTTAACTTCTATTTTGATTAACAATCATAATACACCATAGCTATGAAGTAAATAATGGTATACAGTAAAGCAGAAATATCATTCATCATACTATATATGTATTTTTTTTGTTGTTGACAGGAACACACTAAATGCATATTTTTATTAATACATCTTATAACTGCAAATTTAAAGTTCACACAGAATACAGGAAATGCAAAGTTCAATGAATTTATTTAAATTTTTCTTTATCAATTAAACAAAAGAAGTTAACATTTGTTTTGAAAGACAAACCAGTAGAAGCTATTATATTTTGTTAGTTGGAAGTAATTTCCTCCATCTCTTATGCAGAGCACTGTAGAAATGACAAGGTGTGGAGATAACATTGTAAATACAGTTCGTGTGAACAACTCATAAGATGTTCATTTTGCTGGACCAGAATGTATTTCTTTTAAGTTTTTTGTTTGTTACGTGATTATTTTCAACTGAACTAAAATTGAATTAAAACATTTCAAAAATATTTCACTTCAACAGATTCTTACCACAAATGGTGGGGTTTGTTTTATTGTCTGACTTTTCATTTTGTATTTTTGTGTGTTTTTATTGATTAGAAATATGTCATGTAATTATTATGCAAATACACCAGTCACATTTTTTTTGCATTAATATCATGCTGGTATAATTTTCCTAATTTACAATATCTTGTTGAACAGGCATATATTTAGAATATGTATTTAGAATACTGAATTAAATATTTTAAACAAACTGAAACAAACCTGAATCATTGACTGGGGTAGTTATCCTTTGATTGTAAGATTCTGGCGAGGGAACAACAAATGCCATCTCTGTGGTGACATCTGCCCAGTATAGAACCTGCTGTCGGCCATCATATATACTTCCTCCTGTGTTTGTCTGGTAGTCGTCAACTATACAAACAATATAACACATACGTCTTCTTTGTTTTCATTGTTCATTAATTTTGTATATAGAATAAAAACTCCAAATTAGTGGCGAAGAAAGGTGAGTGGTTGGTACAATAAAGAAATAGAGAGCATGATAGGAGATTGAAGGGGACAATGGGGCATATCAGTTGTTCCTCTTTAAAGCTGTAATCATGAAAATTACATTACATTTTCGATTATTTCTTATTTTCTGCATGTGTACACATAATGTTTACATGTGAAATTGCAGGAACTATAATCCAGACTACCAGGTGTCAAATTTAAAATAGCTTAAGATTGTAGAAAATATCTCAAACAAAACAAACAATGGTGCATTACAGACAGAAAACTGATGTCAATGACTTGTAAATACTTATTTTCATTAATATTTATAACATCCAAAGTGATTACAAATAATACCATTCAGCATTAAAAATAGTAATGATATTTGAGTTGTACTGACAGCTCATATCTGTTGATAGCGAATGCACACAAATTTATAAAAACACTTGTTTTGTCAGTTCTAATTTGTAACTTATGTTACAGGATGGTGAGCTGAGATTGCTGCTTTAAGTATCATACGGACAATTTCACAATAATTCCTTGAGCATAAACAAACACAGACAGATCAAAACATTTAACACGTGGTAGCCATAGCATAAAACAGCCTAACGGTGAGTGATTGTTCCTCATTGCACATTAAGCCAACACTTCATCACCAAGTTACTTCAGGGTGATAAGTAGTGATGTGAAATGTGTAACAGTAAAAGCCTATATCATCATCATCAATTGTCCTCTGTATTGTAGACTTGTAACAAGACAGGTGGATCACCTTAGTTATTTGGTACTGTGAAATATTTTCTACTTCTATAACTTTTTTCACCATTAAATTACATATTACTTATAACAATTTTCTTAAGTTACCAATTTTGGCTAATACAATGTTTCTGGATGTCCTGATGTTTACAGAAACTTAAAATAAATTATATGCAAAACAGACAAGGTACATATCTCATGAATTAGAATCAGCGATATGTTACTAAACCATCATATCACCACAGATTTACTCTGTACAATACTCCAAAAGTTATTTTATTATATTTTTGATTAAATGCAATCTATTATGTTAAACTTATTTTATGCACACACCTTCCCCCACTCCCCCCAAATCATTTAAAAAATGTTTTAAAAACAAAATTTAAACATTTAATTCCTGTAATAAAGATTTCTTTGTATATGTGTACTGGATTTACCATCAACAGACTCGGGTGCAGTGGTTCTCCAGCTTGATGAAATATGACCTGTCCATCCAGCATGTTTCCTCACATCCACAGGCCACCCAAGAGAGTGGAGAAACTCCAGAAACTGGGGCTGTACTTTTGAAGAAGACACCTGAAAAATATCAGTTTCGCACTATGCACAGTGAACGATGGTTCACATATGATAACAAATAAACTGTAACTACTAAATTACACAAAACCCAGATACAATGTCGTTTTCATTTTTTTATGATAAAAAGATAGTAAAAGGTTGGACTAGTAGGGACTAACAATGACTGGATGATGGCTTGATAACAGTTAAAACTGCAATGAAAAACCATTATACCACATTTGACAACAGCTCTGTGACGGTCCTCTGACCAGACTTGACGTAGAAGATGTGAAGTGTGTCGTTGTCTCGGCTAGGAATATGGTCCAAAGTCTCAAGATCGGCGAAGATGGCTGGATTGGATGTATCCAGCATGACTAGGGCGGGCGGCACACTGCTGTTTGAGGGCTCCTACAAATTGTAATAGCACAGACCGTAAAACACCGCACTGAGATACATCCATTCTATATGTTCTAATTGTCTGTTTCTATATTAGATATAACAATTCTGTAACGACTGCAAATTATTTTGAGAACTGTTCATTGTAAAATTTTATTGCTGATAAAAGCACTGCACTGAGATAAATTTGATATTCATATTATATTTGTCAGATTCTATATTAGATCTAACAATTCTGTTACAGCTTGCTAATTATTTTGAGCATTTTTCACTCTAAAAATGTAATTGTTAATAAAACAATGAATCAGTAATTATTGTTGTCTGCTAGTCTGGACTGAGAACTTGGTGATTTGTAACTCAACAAATACCAGCTTTATGTATCTTGATGTTATATGTTGAAAATAAAAGGCAAATAATATTCTTGTGCTAATAAAGAAAAGAAAAAGTTTAAAGTTATATATAAATGATTGAATAATGATGGAATGTAAATAGCAAACATAAAAGTGCAGGATTTTCATCCAGGGGTGCACAAATGTGAAATTGTGATAGCTGCAATCAGTAGCTGAAGTTTAGTTGCCCCAACATCATCTCTTGGTTGCCCACATAACGTTTTATGCATATAATTTTGAACTGTCTTTAAAATGAAACTGAAATTTAAAAGGTTTTTATTATTATCATTACTTATCAGTTTAGTTTTATTTCTTTTTTAACATTGGAGAAAACTTGTGTTTTCTCTTTTATAGATACACTACCTGTCCTCAAACAAGGGCACCTCCCCCCCCCCCCACGCAAGTGGTCTGGTCCGAACATCCCAACAGCCAATGGGATGGCCTAAATTCTTCTACTGCATACTGCTCTCTAGTTCTGGTCACATGACTGTAACTTCCTTCTTTTTTCCTGAGCGCATCGCACGGAGAACAGGAAGCGGGGAGGCCCGGGCAGGATGAAATCTTGAGGACAGGTAATGTATCTATAAAAGAGAAAACACTCCAAGTTTTCTCCATTTCTTTTCACATTACCTGTCCTCAAACAAGGGCAGCATTCAACAGATGGTGGTGGGTGCCGAGATCCGTAGATGCTTACGATAACTCCCCAAACCGGAAAGAGGCTGACTAGTGGAAGAATGAGGCCAACCCTGGTAAGCCCTCCTCCTAGGGATGCCCGTCACAGACCAATGCAGGTGATGTTAGTAACAACAATCAGCATGGTGGCATCCGTCAGCAGTGGCAGGTATGGCTCCCAGAACAAATGGACCAGGAGGCGGAAGCCACATCACATGCTGGTTCTGACAGGGTGGGAAGACGTAGCCACCAGGGATGCAGGTGTTAGGTAACCCCTCACGTATTGAAGTGGTTTTTTTTTTAATAACAAGCGACAACCTAATGAGGTGCATCAGTCAGAACACTGAACTGAACAAGTCCCCCGAGTGTTTTCTGTCTAGTACACCAAAGAACTGTTAGTTCAATAATGACAACAGATAACCACATGCAGTGCAGGGTAAATGTTATCGAGACAAAAGTTCCAGCACCAGTGCGTGAACCGTGCAAGGAACTAAAGTCGATTCAATGAACATCTCTGGATGCAGCCCAGAATCCGACAGACATCAACGACGACGAGGACGGCTTGTATTTAACAGAGTCTGTGCAGCAACAACCGGACCCAGATGATGGAACCCCTCAACGTCTTCTGTGGAGATAACCCTCAGATAATAGTTGGCGAAGATGGAGTCCGTAACCCAGAAACAACCAGTGATAATGTGCTGAATGGGTGTGTTGCAGTGCAGGGACATCGTGGCAGCCAAGGCACGGAGTTCATGCGGATTAGTAGCAGATGGAGCAGGTAAACCCTCTTTCTGATAGGCAGTCAGGATAGAAGACCGGATCCAGGTGGCCACCGTGTTCTTGGTAACCGACTCTGGTTACAGGAGAGGAAAAGTCTCTTGCGATGTTGGCGAAAAGATCTGGTCCTCTCGATGTAATGGTGCAGGGCTCTGACAGGGCACAACGCCAAGTCCTCAACGTCCGCTGGACCAACGATAGAGGAGAGAGCCTGCACAACATACGAATGAGGCGCTTGGTCTGGTAACTGATTTCTTTGCAACAAAGTTCATGAGTAACCCCAAGTTGACCGCACGACGATCTCGGTGAAACGCACGAAGTCCACATCAAGAGCATGGAATTCCGAGTAAAAACACCGTCTTCCGCGTCAGGTCCTGCAGGGAAGAGGATTCAATCAGCTCATAAGGTGCGGTCGATAATGCTCGTAACACCAGATTCAAGTCCCATCTTGGTGGCCGAAACCGGTGTACTTGATCCTCAAGCCGAAACCCCTTGGTCATCGTATGGATCTCAGGAATACCCGATAACTTCGTTCCAGTAGCGACACCATGAACAGTAGCGTTGACCGAAACGTACCCAGCGATGGTAGACCCCTTCAATCGTAAAGCGGTCTGCAGATACAGCAAAAACCCCAGCGAGACAAGGTATCTGGATCGTCTGAGGTTTGAGGTTTTTTTGCCGGACACCATCGGTGAAAGCAACGCCATCTGACGTTGTAAGCCGCAGTAGTAGATGATCTGTGTGCTTTCAAAATGGCCGCCGTGGACTGCGAAGAAAAGACTTTCTTCCTCAAACTCTTGAAGATAAAGTCCACGCATGCAGTTGGAACAACTGCGGACGAGGATGGTATAGTCTTGACGTGGGATGCAACAACAGGATGCAGATCGGCAAGATGTATTAAATCTGGATACCACATCCTGGATTGCCACAATGGTAAGGCTGAAACCTCTGAAGCACCCTTGGAAGGAGGATTGATGGAGGAAAAGCGTATGCGTCCATCTGTTCTCAGCTGATGGCCAAGGTGTCGAGATCCAGAGCTTCGGGATCTGGCACCGGACACACATAAACCCTCAGCTGATGGTTGAATCGTGTGGCGAAGAGATCGATGTTTGGTGTCCAAAGTCTGATGGAAACCCATCGAAACGTTTCGGGATGGAGCATCCATTCTGTCGGCTGTGGAGACCCCTGGAATATGGCGAGACCGAAGTTGCAGGGGAATCGCGTCGACCAGCTTGTAGAGACGATAAGTCAACTGCAGCAGACTGCTGGAGTGTGTTCCGCCCTGGCGATTAATGTAAGCCGCTGCAGTGATACTGTCTGTGGCTACCATGAGAGAGGTGCCTGACAGCATCTCTCGCCAATGAAGGATGACGTTGTAAACTGCCAACATCTCCAACAGGTTGATGTGTAGATCGGCTTCATCTGGAAACCACAGCCACCAACAGGGACTGGACTGCAGGGCGACTGGTAACCGGATCAGCAAATCTGCGTTATTGTACTGAATGCATGAATTCAGAAACAAACGGGATACTGCGACCTCTAAGCGTCAAATGTTGCACCGACGTCAAAATTACTCTTGCAATGATACTTCATGAAACAGTAATAGAGTGATTCAGGAATCAAGACATCGGAAACAGCGACCCCGTGATACAGGCAAGAGCCAAGACAGCGTAGCAACTCGCTACGCTATATGCCCTATATGCCCGATATACCTGGAAGTGAAGCAATGCAAAACAGCAACCGGCTAAAATCCACGGCCGTCACACCACCCGGTGCGAAACAGCAGCAGAGACAATCTGGACAGCATCGGTCACGAACTCTGGCGGTAACAACAGTGAACGTCAGTGAGTTGATAAGCCACAATGAACCACAGGAAAACGGTGACGGTAAAAAACCCGTACCACTTGATGGCAACTGGATGACTTCCGGAACCAGCGGAAGTAGCGACTGTCTTGCATCGCCACCGGATATAGAGAACGATCTGCCGAATGTCGCTGAACCTTCCTCGAACAAGAGAATATCGGTGCACGGGATCTCAACACAAGTGACCGGACTAGTAGACTGTCTTCGTCACCAACCTGGAACGCTTGTAACGTCGAACCCCTTCACGGCAAACAGCCGTATGTAAAAGAAAGAAAGAAGTGTTTTATTTAACAACGCACTCAACACATTTTATTTACGGTTATATGGCGTCAGACATATGGTTAAGGACCACACAGATATTTTTAGAGGAAACCCGCTGTCGCCACATAGGCTACTCTTTTACGACAGGCAGCAAGGGATCTTTTATTTGCGCTTCCCACAGGCAGGATAGCACAAACCATGGCCTTTGCTGAACCAGTTATGGATCACTGGTCGGTGCAAGTGGTTTACACCTACCCATTGAGCCTTGCGGAGCACTCACTCAGGGTTTGGAGTCAGTATCTGGATTAAAAATTCCATGCCTCGACTGGATCCGAACCCAGTACCTACCAGCCTGTAGACCGATAGCCTGCCACGATGCCACCAAGGCCGGTCAGCCATATGTAGACCACATGTCTGCCAAGATTACCGGCTTGTGCTGAAAGTCAAGAATGGATCGCTTCAGGCAAGTCGGTTGATGATAGTGTGCAATCGTAGTGTACATCGACGTCACTGAAGATATAAGGTAGACCAACATCAAAGTCGACGGCTGGAACAAGGCATATCCTCCGGCATCCTGCACATGAGGAGTTATGGTCCCCAGGAAAACAACCCAATAGGACAGCATGTACAAACATCTACGCTGAACTGAAGCCATCGACAGGACGTGCCAATCTGTAAGTTCTAGGAAGACGTCTGGTCCCGCCGGAAACAGCGTCATCCAAGGCCGGCGCCACACCGTTGAAGGATAGGTTGAAGACGGGATACGTTCGTTGTGACGAATGGGGAACGGCACAAACAAAGTCGACTCAAGTAAACCTCGACATCGGATCTGTCCTCAAACGGAAACCTTCTAGAATGGTGCCAGTGGACTGTGCAGTGACTAAAGCATATCATACACCGCAGCGAGACAATCCGTCACAGCCATGTGGGTCACTGCGTCCGGATCTTCTATAACGGAAGGTGCCGACGCATCATCTGGAAAATCGCTCAGTAACCTGGCACAGGCAATTCGATCCAATGTACTGGCTGCAATCGGAAACACGGACCGTGGACGGTCCCATCAGGAGCCGGTGTAAACCCTGAATGCCGGATCAGCTGCCGACTGGTGTGGACGGTACGATGTACACGGACCGGCAGGAGCCGGTGGAAGCCTGGATGCTGTACCACTTCGATCGATCACGGGACGACGGTACCGAACAGTGAGCCGACGACGCAATCTTCCAGTTCGTTACAGGGCTCTGTCTGCTGGAACAAATGATCCGCACGGGCCGGTTACTGGTAGCCATGTAAACCGACAGGGGCCTGTGGCAGCCAACGATCGAATGCCAACATCTGCCGGTGGAACCTCCGTGGCGATCATTGAAACCGGACCCTTCTTGGCTGAAACCGGTGGATGGGTCAGCGGCGGTAGCATATCAGATATGACAGCCAGACAGTCCCTCAGTGACAGGTGGTCCGCCGCATCCAGATCTTCCAGCACCGCAAGAACCGATACATCATCAGAAAAGTCACGTAGCACCCGTGAACAGGCCAGTCGCTCTGGTCATGGCCCGATGGAGATACTGGAGAACCGGACAGTGGGTGGTCCCGTGTGGATACCAAGGAACGGATGACCACATCCTCCGGAGGGACATAAGTCGCTATCATCGGTGTCGGTCCCTTCTTGGACGGCGTCGGTGGATGTGGCAAGGACGGCAACATGTCGTAGACGGCTGCCAAGCAATCCCTCATAGTCATATGGTCCGTAGAGTCGGGCTCTTCAATGACAGATGCCGCAGGCACTTCATCACCAAAGTCTCGTAGAAGTCGAGCACAGGCCAATCGATCTAACGTAATGGAAGCCACCGGTTAAACCGGCCCGTGGACGGTCCCGTCTAGATCCCTCGGAAGCCACATCAACTGAAGGTCGGCGCTGACGATCTGTGGAACCCGTAGGGAGCTGTACAGGTCGTGTGGAGCGTCTACGGTCTCGGCTCCGATGCGCCGAAGAGGACTTCCCCGCCGAAGATCGGTGAGCCTTGGAATCCGTGGAGTGTCTATCTGAATGAGCCGGCTTCTTAGAGGGCTGTGTAGAGACCGCAGGCCTGTCATCCGAAGTCTTAGGTATCGGTGGAGCTGAAGAAGCCGCACCCCCTGAAGAAGGGACTGGAATCGGACCTGACCCCGAAACCGCCGGTTTGGGTACAGTCGCCATTGACGCCATTGTTTCTTGAAGCATGGACGGCAAAATGGAGCGTAACACTTCCGCCACGGAGTCTGCTATGAAAGGCAAAGATTCCACCTTCTTGGCCCTCGCTGACACTTTCAGGTAAGCCGCGAACTCGACATCTGAGGTCGCATCTTGAAGTAAGGGCACACGGAACACAACCCGGACATAAGTCGTGTGGGTCGCTGCCGGCAGTAAACTTCTTACAGCGTAAACACGCTCGTACAAGTCGCTGAACATTAACATCAGACATGTGTGAAATCTGTGAAAGAGAAAGAAAAAACCAACCTAGACACAAACACAAAGCCGGTCAACAAAGACGCCATTTTGCAAATGGTGTCTGACACAACAACCGGCAATATAAACAACATTTCATGTAAATAAACGCTTGGAAAGTCAAGCGAAATACGCGAAAAGACATACGAAAGCTAACGAAAACGAAGGTGAAAAACATTTCACCCAAACACGAATACAAAACCAAAGGTCTTATAAAAAAGTTGACTCCAAAACAGAGCCAAGCAAAAGGACGTCCAGACCCTTTAGCGAAGAGAAAAAGAAGGAAGTTACAGTCATGTGACCGGAACTAGAGAGCAGTAAGCAGTAGAAGAATTTAGGCCATCCCATTGGCTGTTGGGATGTTCGGACCAGACCACTTGCATGGGGGGGGGGGGGGGGGGGGGGGGGGGGGAGGTGCCCTTGTTTGAGGACAGGTAATGTGAAAAGAAATATTTATCTACAGCTCATCTTCGCTTAGGCTGAAAAAAAGTTTGTTTTGTTTAAAGGAAACATGTCACGTGACCTATATTTGGCACCAACCATGTACAATTAATTATAAATTGAATCACCTAAAAAAAAAAAAAAAAAAAAATTAATTACTTAAAATATCTCCATAAAAAAAAAACCCCAGATACGAGCTCTTAGCGGAAATTGCCGATCTTTAATGAGCAGGGCAATCACGAGGTCAGAGACGCGTCGCTTGATCTGAAGCCTTACACTTAAAAGCATTAGTCCGTATCACTCATAAAGAATCTAAGACTTGCACAGCTTACCAAAACCATGAGTGTTCGTTCGCAAAACGTTTTGCCATATCAATTTGAGCTGTTAGTAAATGAAGAAAGACACACATTTACTTACAACAGTGATACTGAAGAAAAAACAGATAGCGAGTCGGAGGGTGGAGAAACCGATGGTGCCAGACCAGACCGGTCGACCAATTTACAGCCCGGAGCCCGAAAGTAACCCGGAGACAAAACCAAAACCCGGATGCTAATGCCGAGGTGTATACTGTTCATATTTAGCATAAAGATACACCTCGATATGATGTATTTAAATATGTAAAAAATATAAATGTAGGACAAACTTGTTTTCTTTTTTCTTTTCGAAAATATCGCATTTTTCATGTTCGGGCTGTACATAATGAAATCTGTATGCACAGTGTAAACAAACGCTCTAATTTACGACAAGGCGCTTCACTTTCATTAACCTGACTTGTAAAATAACATAAATGACTTGAGGGCAACTTTTTAACTAAATATATTTCAATTTGCATCAATAGAACGAAATAGGGTTATAGTATTTTTCTCTCTTAAAAAAAAAGCAGCATATTATTAGGCCTATTGGTAGGGTGCGTTAGAGTATAAACGACCACTCACGATACCCATGTGATAATTTTCTTTTCTTTGGTACTACGTAATTGGTCAGTTTTGTAATTTTAGATGAGAAAGTCTACTTAATCAAGGGTTTTACAGCATTATTTACAGTAATGAAGCAGGGCGGCTGATAATGTCCATTAACATTGTACTATAGTCGCGACAGGTTACGCCACAATACCCTGTGATCTTAAAAAACTGGCAAGTATTTTGTACATATGTCTAGACAGTGGTAATCACTTACCTGGTCGATACCCTGCAATATACACCTGCCAATCAGGAATCACATGTGCAGGCCATGGAAAGAACTAAAACAACTCTCCGATTCTCAAGTCAGCCCGTGGATGAAACATAATAGTTATTTCGACACCGACAGTAGTGGTTTATTTTGTATTGAACTTCGTGTTAAAATCATTAGATATATATTTTTTTTAAACATATTTAAATACATCGTACTGAGATGTATCCTCATGCCAAATCCCATGTTTGTATATGCCATATTTAATTACTTATTGACGTTTCCTTCTTCGGACGGTGAATACAGATTTTGTTATGTAGGCCTACAGCCCTAACATGAAAAATCTCTTTTTTTCCGAAATTAAAAAAACAAAACATTCTACATTTTTGTTTTAACATATATAAATACATCATGCTGAGGTGTATCTTTGTTCCAAATATGTACAATGTACACCTCGGCATTCGCAACCGAGTACTGTTTTTGTCTCTGGGTAACGTTCGGTCTCCGGGCTGTAAAGATGGCTGACACCAAAGTACTATGTGGTGTTGGTGTCCAATCTTTTGTTTTGCGATAAAATACACGCGTCTTTCTTTGGATACAATCCTTTGGAAAACCGTAAAAAGACAATCCCGATTGTTTAAACTGTTTATTTTTACACCCAAAGGCCGCGCAGTACGACACTGTTGGACTGAAAAGATCCTAAGCCCCTTACTCCATATATAAACAGTTAACAACAATGGAAAAGTACAGCGGCTCTGACGTCACTTCCCTTTTTTTCCAAACGCTCACGAATAAATATGCATAAATCGTACTTTGATACTGATTGGCGTAATTTCTTCATTTTAAGTTAACTATGCGTATTTTATTGTTATAAACTTATTTGTATATTATTTTTATATCATTTTGCTTTTAAAATGAGCTATAATATGGTCTCGTGACATGTTTCCTTTTAACGACACCACTGGAGCACATTGATTAATTAATCATTGGCTACTGGATGTCAAACATTTGGTAATTCTGACTCGTAGTCATCAGAGGAAACCCACAACATTTTTCCTAATGCGGCAAGGGATCTTTTATATGCACTTTCCCACAGACAGGAAGGCACATACCAGGGCCGTAGCTAGGATTTTGTGTTGGGGGGGGGGGGGGGGGGGAGAGGAGGCAACTGAGTAGTTAATAGTCTAAAACTCCTTAAACAGGAGGCAACTGAGTAGTTAATAGTCTAAAACTCCTTAAACAGTTAAGAGAATTTGCTTTAATTTTCTAAAATGCTTTCTGGATTTTTTTCGGTGGGGGGGGGGGGGGGAAGGGCACTGGTTGGAACGAGAAAAACCCAATCAGCTGAATGGATCCACAGAAGCGGTCCAATCTCGCTTGGGCTGACACAGTCATAATACTTTAATGAACTCAGGGCTCATCCAGGATTAAAAATACCTGTAGCCAAAAACATTGCCAAATGGAATTTTTATTGCCATAATGAAAATGTTTTAGCCAAAATTGTTTTGTGTAGTACTGTATAGAGTATTTATATATGAATTTGAAAATGCATCTTTTTCAGCTAATTATGTACAAACTGGAATATCCCTTGATCAAAATCAAAGACAGCAATGGGGATAGGGGCAGTTAATATATTACTTTGATTTTTCAGTGGGTGAGGGGAGATATGCAGAGTTGGAAGCCAATGCCCTCTGCAAACACACCCCAAATTCTAAGGCCTATGGCATTAATAAAAAATCTGAGAGCCAATACTCTTCTTTTTTAAACAGTGCTCATTATTTCTGTAAAATAGCAATCTTTATTTTGGTTTGAACTGCTTTTAATTGTATTTTAAAGTAACCCATCTATTCCACACCCCAACAATTTCTTAATTTGTGCCATTTTGTTGATTTCCGCATCGTGTTAAATGCTTGTTGTTGATTTCAGCTTGTAAAATACGTAGCCTAAGAATGCTGACTTCACGTTATGACAACTATCCATTTATGTCAAAAGGTTTTGATTAAAAAGATAATAAATTCAAATTTTACTGGTCTTTTTAAAATCTAGCTAACTTTTGAGATATCACCTCACAGTCAACAAATTTATATATTTTATCTAACAAATATCATGATTATTTTTAACTAATTGTATTCAGTGTTCGTTTAACCGCAATTTGTATAAATACTGCATGTTCCTTTCCCACGATCGCGAAATGTATGAGTGCGAAATTAACAAAGACAACGGAAATAAACAAACGAAACAGCAATTAAGTATTCATTGATGCGAACAACTATTTGGTGGCGTTTTTTTCTCTCACAAATTTACATCAAGATTTACTTGCGTGTACTTGTATTGTTTAATGTCTGAAACAATGTCTTTTGACACGTGCAACAGTCTCGGCTGACTGTCAAGCGTAATCTATATGCAAACTGAGAACAGCCAACGAACATTTTCCAAACGTTCGCGAACTATGTGATTGGTTCCCGACGTGGACATTGGGTTTAATGTGAAGCGCATAAACCAGTTTAGCGGACGTTTTTGTTTTGCTCGGTCTAACAGAACTCGGCCCTAACCTACTCGTCTTTGGCCCTGAACTAGCATGTGTATTGAAACTGACACGCAATTTCGGTCCGTTTTTATTACTTTGGCTCAGACTTTACAGAGTTAAAATAACACGCTACAGATTTTTCTTGCATACATGTTGCCATTAAAATTAATAACTGTGATTATTAAAATAAGCAAACATTGTTATGCTGAATTCTTGATGACACCGCTTCTCGTTACCAGTCGCGAGATCCCAGTTAATATTTGTTATTATTATTATATGTTAGGTGTCGGATAGATTATGTAACCGATTGTTCACATCGGAAAATAGAAAATGGCTTAGCCAAATTTTTAGCTCAGAACTGGATGGTTGTTGGTGTAGTTTGTGGCCTTTCACATGTCTTGTGCCTTTTGCTAATAGCCACCATTCTGAAACGTATCTGTCTGCATTGAACTCGTGAAAATCATGCACGGTGGACGCTGAGTGGATGGCAGCATTTGGGTGGATATTTATATTGCCGGTCAGTCAAGTTATCAGTTTCGATACTTTTGAATTGCCTGTGACTGTCCGAGTGTCGTGAAGTTTTGTTTTTCATTTTACTTGTTTTATGATTTTCTTGGTTGCCCGTCGGGCAACTGTTTGACAAAGAATGGTTGCCCGGGCGCATGGACAACCGATTTGTGCACCCCTGTTCATCCAAAAAATAATTTGAGATCAACAAGGAAGACACACAAAAATGCTAAATCTTATGTTACTGGTTTAAAAAGACCAAAAAAAAGGAAGTACAGACATAGCAAACAATGATACCTTGAGGCACTCGAGTGAAAGAAAGCCATAGTGAGATAGAAACAATCTGGCCGTCTGGTACTCGGGACAAATCCTGAAAGAACAAACACAATCATGTCACATCTACAAACAAAAACAGATAAAGCTGGCTCAACAAGCTATGAGATGATCCCAAACCCCCATCCTAAAGAACCCCTAATTTTAAACAAGATTGCTCTAAAATATTATAAAAATTAGAACCCGCTCCCCCTCCCCAATAAAAAAATGTTTCCTTTCTCAATTAAACATTATTTGATATATTTATAAACTATGTCAGCAATAAGTTATAAACTTGTACCTCATCAATGAATTTTTTATAAAAAATTAATCCAGAAGTATAAATAGTAGAGTTTTTCTCCAGCCATGTTTTAAAAACGAATCTGTAACTGTAAGCTCATAATGCCCATGATAACTTTTTGACAAACCACTAATCTATAGCCTCAACAAACTACAGCATTATTCTACATATTAATTCAGTTATAAGTTATAATAAAATGTCAAAATTTACTGAAATAGCACGCTATTCAACTCTTTCATTTTCCGTTTTATTACATTTTATATTACTAAAAACTAGCAAAAGACAAGTATACCCAATAACAGTAACAGCTGCATACGGCAGTTGGGGCACAAACAGCTTATTGCCTCAGTTTTAACCCTCCATTAAGACAATTCAGAATCCACTACAGGGTAAATCTGAGGTAACTCAGTCTTACTTAGGAGGCTTGCATTCTGTCAGTGGGTTAGGATAAGGGGTGGCTGCCTTTTCCCATCTTACTCGCTCACTAACTTCTTTCTCAAATGAGATAGATTTTTCAATATATCCAGCAAGTTTTTCCAGGTCATTTTGGTTTTCATCTGTAATCAGTGATTCCATGGGCGGGATACTCTTGTCACTGCCAATATCAAACAAGCAAATCATAAGAAGTGTATAACAATAGTGTCCCTCAGTGATATGCAACACCAGTAACAGTTAACAGTTTATAGTCCTTCCCACAGGGTATGCCTTTTTTATACTATGGAATTTACAACAACCTATTTATTTCTGAGCCAATTGTCTTTTTAAATTGCACACAAAAATAGTATTTTTCATTTATTTCCAAAACACTTTTACTTTTCTTCTTACATGAAACCAAACAGAAATTATTTACAAAAAAGCAATTTTGTAGGATGGGATAGACTATAGTGGTACTGGCTTTTGGCAACAAATTTATATAAACTCATACTAATTTGAAATTTGATCTCAATGGACACTCCAACTTCAGGCTAAAGATTTTCAAAGCTATCTTAGTGCTACAATATCATAAACCTGTCAAAAGTTAGGATGTCACTATGACACACGCCATAGCACCCAATCTACATGTAATCAAACTAGTACACACCCAATCTCAGAGTATGACAAATATTTTGAAAAGTCACTAGCCACAGGGCTAGTGGGTTTGTGAAAACCACTAGCCCACCAAGATAAAGCACTAGCCCAAATTCTTGATCAATTATAACTGGACTTTTATATAATTTTTGTAACATTACACATTTACGAGTATAACAGTAAAATAAAACAAACACTTAAATCATGTTGTAAATTTCAGTTTTTTGCCGTGTTGTACGTTTGGTTTTTTGTCAAGTGTGATCCATCGTCATTGTTCCGTTTTCGCTTTTGCTCTCCCCCCGGGGACAAAATAATTGAGCAAACTCATGGTTGCTATCTAAAACCACTATCAAAATAATTAAATTTAAATGAGGGTACGACAGTGTGACACATGGTAATAGATGGTTCAGTGTATTCGGTAGTGGGTTATACATTTAGGGCCCTACTATTTATGTCGCCAGGAACGGTGATGTCAATTGCTCAAATACAGGGCATCATCCCGTGTCAGACCAATATCAAAAGAATATAACGGCGACATCTAATCCGTTGTTAATTGATGAACCAAAAAGGTATCATCTTGTATCGGTAACTGTGACGCATTATCCAGACCGCTACACGTTAATAGGCCAAGCAGAGTCATTGCATGTGCGGTTACCATTAAGGTAAACTGTTGTCAGTGAAGTGTTAAATTAGAAAACAATAGGTAAATAAAACAAACAATGAAATTCAAAGCATGGCTAGGGTTTACTTGATTGAGATTAACCTGTCGTCGCGATTGGTGATTTCCAAGTTCTTAGCCTAAAACATATGTGTGAGATTAACTACCACGTGACGTGTCCAACCAATCAAAACACGCATGTCATTAGATTTATTTCCTGTGCCAGAAACTTGAAAGGGAAAAGTAAACAATGCATGCTGTAACTGGCGATATAGAGGTAGCATGTTACTGCAGTTTGCAGACCTAGTTCAAGTGGATTATTATTATATACTGATTGCGTTGTTGATATTATTCGATGACAAACGTCACAATCAAATTTATTAAACAAAATTTTAACTGAGAGACAAAACACAAAAAAACACCCACGATCGAGCGATAAGGAGGGTGTGTGTGTGTGTGTGTGTGTGTGTGTGTGTGTGTGTGTGTGTGTGTGGAAACCACTAGCCCTGCGGGCTAGTGGTTTTGTGTTTCTCACTAGCCCGAACTTAAAAACCACTAGCCACGGGCGTCGGGCTAGCGGAATTGTCGAACTCTGAATCTACATGTGATCAGACTGATACACACCCATTATACATGTTATTGCAATATTAAAACAATTGTCAAACATGAAAAACTCTAAATTACAAATAATCAGTGTCTGAACGATCTGCAACATTCAGTACATATTAATATAAGCTGCAGTGAAGTAGATCAGGCTGTGAAAACCACTAAATACCATTAAATCAACCAAGGAACCAAAAATTGGGAAAAAACAACCCTCTAATGTGATCAACATAGTAATGTATTCCCTCACGCATTGGTTAATGGTATCTTTTCAATGCTTTCTGGAAAGTATCTATGCTCCACTTTGTGATGGATTCCAACATTGTTATCTGGTGTTGGTCGATTTAGGTTTGCCTGAGTTGAAATCTGCAATTTTAATAAGGAAAGAAAGTTGTAATGATACCTCAGCACATAACTGAACTATAGATATTTAGTGTTGAATTGAGACACTGTTCTGGATTATGAGAAAACGTTAATGTTTGCTTTGTTTAACACCACCACTACAGCACACTGAATTACCTGCTACATTTTTAAATTAGTGACAAGGGATCTTTTATATGCACAGGATAGTACATACCACCACCTTTCATTTACAAGTTGTGGTGTACTGAATGGAATGACAAATAGCCCAATTGGGCCAATCGATGGGGATTGGTTTAGACTGACCGTGCATTAGATGACCGCTTTACCACTGGGCCTTTATACTGAGAGAAGACACCTGCAGCCACTGAACAGCAGCAAGAGATATGCATATGCTATGATAGAAGGAAGGAAGGAAATGTTTTATTTAACGACACACTCAACACATTTAATTACGGTTATATGGCGTATATGGCTAAGGACCAAACAGATATAGAGAGAGGAAACCCGCTGTCGCCACTTCATGGGCTACTCTTTTCGATTAGCAGCAAGGGATCTTTTTTATGCACCATCCCACAGACAAGATAGTACATACCATGATCCTAAACTGACCGCGTGCTTTACCATTGGGCTATGTCCCGTCCCATGCTATGACAGAGTAGTTGAATTAAATAAATCAACAGATTCCACTAAGGAATTGATAAGAATCAATATTAATACTTGATGATAATGGAAAGTTTAATGCAAAAGAAATATTGTTAGACAGATCAAACTGTCAAAGTGACTACATGTTTATATTAACAACAAATATTCTCCTAAATAATTTAATACATACATATTGACATAGTGAATCTGGTGAAACCTACCGGGTACTTGTATTAATATCACAACCTTTTCTAGTATCCTTTTCAGACTGTAGCACTAAAACTAATTAAACATGACAAATAAATATAATAAAGTTACTGTAGTTGATTAAACATCACGTTAGTAATAAAATCTAGTCTAAACATAAACATACTTTCTGACATCTTGGGGAGTGTCTAAGTTGCATGGTCCAAGCATGTCGTCCAAATGGACCCCGAATTAGGGCAGTCACAGTAGGAAGAGGATCTGGCAAAATGAAAAAGTAAACAAAAAAAACAACCCCAGTAAACATAAACATTCATCTAAATAGATGCTAAAAAAAAAAAAAAAAAAAAAAAAAAAAAAAAAGAGAGTAAAAAAAATTCGGCATAAAAAATCCCACACACAACACACCAAAATTTAAATAACCAAAAAAATTCAATTAAAATTTTAATTTAATTTGTTTAATTTTTTCATATGCTTAAGGATTGTCTATTATTTCTTTTACATGCATTGGGGTATGAAAAAGAAAATTCATCTGCAAACTGTGTGAAATGGCGAAGCCGTTCTCACGTAAGTTTGCTGATGACTTTTTCGTTTATACCCAGATGAACGTAAAGATATAACAGACAATACTTATAATTAAATTTGAATCATACTTGCTAATAATAATACTAAAACTTCATAGAGAGACAAGGACTGGGATGTGGAAATGGACAGCGAAAGATGTTGAAAGATAGGAGTTGCCAGATCAGAAAGAAATGAGATGGAATTCAAAGGAGAGAAAGGAAAGGGATAAATTAAAATTTAAAAATCCCACTGATTAGATTATATTTAAAATGCCACTATATAATATACAGTTTAAGTTATTTGGAAAAAAGAAGAGTAAATAACCTTCAACACTGCCCAGTGGCTGCTCTAACAAACCAACGACGATGGAATTATCAATAACATAGTATCTAAATGGTGATCCATTTTCAATCAACCCACTGCCCTTGGCATAGCGAAGAAGTGTGCGCTCATCAAGCAGAGAAAATAGAGATTCTGGTCCACATGGGGGTGGAAATGCACCCTGAAATAATAAAACAAACTCTGTCCAAATCCATCCTTTAAAACATGTCAACATTAAGTCAGTATGCACACTTTTATAAAACAAAAAACCCTCCCCCCAAAACCCTCAAAGCAACACTGAATTGTGTAAGCCAGGCAACATTGACTTCCTGTAACCCAATCAATGATTTTCAGCAGTAGGTCAAGGATGACTTAATGTATTAAATGTTTGTTTATGTATTAAAGATGAAGAAAAAAATTAAAATTAAGAAAAAGAAAAAAAAGGAAAAAAAAAAAACCTGAAGAAAAAAGCCAATGAAAGAAGAAATTACTGCTTGAAAAAATAAGGTGAATTAATGCAATTTTCACAATTTGTTTGGTTTGGCTACATCAAATATTCTTTTTGATGTTACTGTTAGGATTTAAACTGTATCCAAGTACACCTAATAAAATAACCATTTTTCAGCACAGTGGATATCCACTGTTTTAAAATCATATTTTTTCTGTCTTCTTGGTTTTGTTTTTATCAACAACATTTGATAATGTCAGATCTGGTGCAGGCTTGCGATACTCATTTGAAAATAAAAACTCTAACGATCTTTTGAAAGCTAAAAATGCTATAAGATTTCTTTGCATTTCAGATTAAATCTAGTCTATTCGAAAATATATATATATAAAAAAAGCTAAAAGAAAGCACACCCCATATTAATTTTGCCATTAAAAATACTTCTAATATAAAGTCCTTTTTTTGGAAAATTTGAATATAAAGATAATGTAATGACTGAAGTTGCCAACACATACCACTTGATCTATAATACAGGTGAACACATACCACTTGATCTATAATACAGGTGAACACATACCACTGATCTATAATAAAGGTCAACATATACCACTTGATCTATAATACAGGTCAACACATACCACTTGATCTATAATAAAGGTCAACACATACCACTTGATCTACAATACAGGTGAACACATACCACTTGATCTACAATACAGGTGAACACATACCACTTGATCTACAATACAGATGAACACATACCACTTGATCTACAATACAGGTCAACACATACCACTTGATCTATAATACAGGTCAACACAGCCTCTGCAGCATCTTTCACCCTCATGGAGGCTGGCATTAACTGCTTTTCTCCCTTGAATTTTGGAGGGTCACTTGCACGGTTCTGAAACGAAATAAAGATGATTCTTTAGTCTAAATGCAGAAGAAAAATCCAAATGACCAAGGACCAGTAAGCAACCCCACCACATTGCAAAATCAAATCTTAGATGTAGAGTGGGTGGGGAGAACATGTATTAGAGAACACAAAATACAGCATTTATATTATTTCTTCAATTAAGAATAGTAACCCCATGCTTTGAGATAGTACGGTGTATCTTATTTTTTTTAATTACCCCCCCCCCCCCCCCAAAAAAAAAAACCCCACACAACCCCAATCATACAACATACAGGTACAATAATAAACAAAACAGTGAAAATCATATGTGGTTACTAATTTCCAATGATAAAGTTTAACAATCAAAGTTTGTTAACACATTTAAATTCATGTGTAAAAACACATATAAACTGGTGTATGCCATGCCATAATAGTAGAGTATTTACTAATTAAACCTGGTATATAAACGGCACTTAAGGATGCTCATAAATGACAAAACATTTAGTATGGAGATTGTAATACTAATTAATATTTCTTGACAGACTTGTTCCAGACAAGTTTCTATTGTGAATTTGACAAAAAGAAGCATTAAAAACTGTTAGCAATAAGACTTATTACACAATTAGGTTTGAAACAAGGTACAAATGTATGTTTGTTTAATGAGATTCTTTCAAACAGCATAAATAAGGCATTTTACATCATGGTCTAGCAAGAGACCAAAACTAAAACACCTGCTGTTCGATATGCTCTGGGTTTCCCTCATTTACCGTAAGAGGACATTTACACAGACTTCCCCACATACAGAACAGCATACACCTCTACCACAGGGCTTAATGTACCACTTGCACACATATATCTATCTGTAAAAATATTGTTGTCTGCCTTCTCACCTGTCAGTATGCATAACTTTGCCTGAAAATGTCTTTGTATACAAATATATTATGTATTACTCTATATGTGGTATGTGTGTCTGTGTGTGTGTGTGTGTATATGAGTGTGTGTATATTTTGTGTGTGTATGTGTGTCTGTCTGTGTGTATGTATGTGTGTGTGTATCTGTGTCTGTGTGTCGGTGTGTAGATGTGTGCGTGTGTGTATGTCTCTCGCTCTCTGTCTGTGTGTGTGTGTCTGTATGTGTGTGTCTGCATGTGTGTCTGTGTGTGCGCATGTGTGTGTATGTGTGTCTCTCTCTCTCTGTGTGTGTGTGTCTGTGTATTTGCATGCTTTGTCATTTACCACACAATGGTCTAGTCTAAGGGCAAAGTACATGCAATAAAATAAACAACCTTCACAAACTACTAAAAAAAAAATTGTGATGAAGGAAAAACTAGTTATGTAGATGTAATATTGATACCATTATATTTTAAATTGCTGTTTACGATAAATGTTTTAATCAGTGCAATATGTTGAAGCAATTAATGCTCAGCTTCATTTTATATGTAGTGCTTAGGCCAACCGAAAAAGACAAAACAAATGCTTGCTACAAATCAACTGAAATCACTCTTATTTTGTTAAAAAATTAAATTATAATAAATAAATAAAATACCTATTAATCCAGGCCTTTAAGAATGTAAAATGTATTAGTTATACCAAAAATATTACAAGCAACCCATTCAATTTTGCATAACCTGTTACTACCATTCATATGATGTCCTAAATAGGATATGGTAATGAAAAACGAGTTACCCCATCTAGCCTTGTATAAGTGCCAAATGTAAAAATACATTGTTCTCACGAATTTAAGACGAAGAGGCCAGGACCCATATTCACAAAAAGGTGTAAATTTACGTCAACGACTAGCACTTACGTCTGCCGTAGATTTATATTTATGTGCAAGAAGCACCTTATTCGCAAAGACTGTCGTAAATGTAAATGTAACTTAGTTGGGCGTAAATCTATGATTTAACACTATCACCGGATAAATTAAAAAAACCCACACATTAGAAACGATAAATAACAAATGCACAAAACGCAATTTTCGTTTGTCGTCTGCTAACAATAACATCACGAAAGGTGAACCATGGCATTTTGGTATTAGTGAGGATCCGCATATTGGTACGAACTTTAGGACATTCTTAAAAAGGAGAAATTGGCCTAGTCAAATACATCCATTCGATCACCAACAAAAATTATATTTAATCCGTGGGCGTTCGCCATCGCAAACTGTTCAATTATTGGAAATAGTAAATAACGGCGATTGTGCTTGATTTATTATATATACACGACTTACGGACAGTGTTAGTTGTAACTGGAGGCACTCTCATATTTACGTCCAACTTTACACGTAACATATATTTACGTTGTTTCGTGAATAGCTCTTCAGTCGTAGATTTACATTTATGTGTAAAACTAGGTTTACGATGTTTTGTGAATATGGGTCCTGCTTATTAACCCACTACTTAACTGATGGAAAATTCTCAGTAAACTGACTGTTTATGGCTGGCCTTGGTTAGTCATGTGATATTTTCACCATGAAATAAAACTAAATGATAATCAGGTAACTGATGATGGTGATATATTTTAATTACTTAACAATAGGGATTTACCTTAATTACAAAAAACAACTGACAAGAAACATGTTTCATTTATGTGCATAATATATACATAAATATATTATATTTTAAATATATATCTTCATTCCTGTTATGTTTATTCATTAATATAAGATGCAGAAGAAATAAAAAAATGGTTATATATATTTATATATACATGTATGTTGATTGATTCATATAAGACAAATATATATATTTTTAAAATGGTTATGGGAAAGAATATATGTGTAAAGATGCTAAGTGTTCAGTAGGTCATTATTGGTTACATCAGATTCTGTATTATGCAATGAATTACATACCCTTCTTAATTAGCTCATGTCATTCATCAGTGGTAAGTTAAATACAGCATTATCATAAACATTTAGAAATTAAAATTAAATAAATAGCCCTTTTCAAAAATATCATTTATAGGAACAAACATCAATTAGAACTACAGGCAAGCAATACGAAATTAGTCCTGGCAAGCAATACGAAATTAGTCCTGGCAAACAATATGAAATTAGTCCTGGCAAGCAAGCTGTAAGTATGACATCTTGGGAGTCAACCATTAGTAGCTATGATACACAGACAGACATATACTTCTCAACTAAAGCTAAACGAATGCAAGGCCACAAGTTAAGTCTAATGCTTAGTACCTTAGGTGTTACATTTTTTGATTTCTCATCAACTTTGGTTTTTACATTCTGAGATTCCTGTACTTTTCCCTGAAAGTCAAATCAACTAAATTCAACAAACGAAAAAAAACCCTGCAGAAGCAACAAGAACGAAAAAACAAAATACATGTGAACTAAGCAAAATAAATGATTCAAGATTTGCACTATAAAATAAAAAAAATCAAAGAAAGAATAATACATGTGCCAAAATATTCAACTGAAATAGGCTGCAACATAACACTCATAAAGGTCTATTAATATATGGATTAAAACATGAATACAACAGCAAGCATAGACTACTGTATACATTGTGACTTCATGAATCTCACCAAGCACTACTTATGACAATGCTTACATTGTTACTACAAAAAGAAATTCCTAAATAAACTCAACAGCACTGGTCACAAAAATTAGCTTCATCAATTTCAAACATAATAAATCCATAATCTTTTGTGTGTAAACTGTTTTATTTTGCAATCCAGAAAGAATATGCTACACCATTTAGCATATCTGTGTTTCATTAGTTCATGTCGAAAATTATTAACCTTAATTGTTCAAAATGTTTTCCCATGTTTCTGTTTGAAGCAAAATAATGCTTGAAGTTATGGTTATTTCTAGAGATCATTATCTATTTAAAAATTTTAAAATATTACTCTCTTTTTTTTCATTTTCAACATCTGTATTATTATGATTGCCATTACACCAAATGAATTTATCATTATGTACGTCTAATTGATGATGTAACCAATACTAAAAATGTTCTTTTAAATGTGATAACTCAAATTAGATAAAAAGAATATTCTAATTCAATCTGCTTATATAATATAAAAGTTTACAAGTCAATCAAATCTGTTTTCAACATATAAACCAGCATTAACATGTCATAGATTTATTGGACTCCTCAAGAACCTATTCCTCATGTACAAATTATGTTTATGTTTAAACTATTGAAAATGTGTGTGCATTTGTTACTGTAATCACCTAAGGGGTAACAGACGTAAATTACACTGTCAAATGTGTGAATATTATAAAAATCTGTTTAAAAATTATAACTACATCTCTAATCTTGCTAGCAAACTGGCACCTTTATTCACCAAAAGTCGGCTCATATTGCCAAGTTGTTAACAGTAGAGATAAATAGAAGTTGCCATAATATTTTGAACCTAATCTGATTTTAAAAACAAAATCAACAAAATAACAAGGGTCATGACACTGACTTTTTTAGTGTCATAGCTTAATTAACACCTTGTTGGTTCACCGTTTTACTTTGGTGCGAGACTGTACATCAACACGTCACGCCATTTGCAGGTTGACCTGTCCAGCTAGATTAATTTCAGTAATGGCAGAAAATACTAATTATTACTTTCATTTTAAAATACCGGTACATGTAATGACATTAATTTTCGGTTACTTTTACAATACTATCATGTTTTTAATGAAAATATTCCCGTTTTGCGTAAGTGTATTACTAGAAGTAGTTGTATTTGTTAACGAAATATTATAATTTGAATTGAGTATCTAATTTGAAGTCTGTCTGAATCAATGCGGAACATAAAACATTATGAAATATATAGAGGATAATAAACGAGTTACCAGTTATTATCAAATTTATGTCCTGAGTGAAATAAATGAAAATTATTTCACGAGGGACATAAATTTGATATCTGGTTTGTTATTCTATTTATTACCTCAGCTATTTTTTCTCTAAAAACCTTTATTTTCCACGCTCATGCACAAATGCCAACCTGTATAGAAATGATGTAAACCACTTTACACACAGTTCTGAGAATTACTATAACGTTGTAATTTAATTACGTTCATAAATAATTTTCAAAAACACAAGTTCTCTTTATTCTGCTTCAAAATCTATAATGAATTACATTAAAATTACATTTTGTTATAAATAATTTAACACCAAAAAACAGAGAGCCGTAAATGCAAATCTTTTAAACTACATGACATCATTTTATGTGTTTGTCAAATCGTGATTACGTCATATTTAGTACCGACAAAGTCATTGGTTTGTAAGCGTCAAATTGTCCAATAGTATTGTTCGTTAGACCAATGCAGAATATTTCTCATTGAGAAAATATCGAAAACATTTTCCCTGTTATGAGTGACCGCTGGGGTAATAAACCAATATATGTTCACTTTACCATTTTTTTATTTTTTATATCAAACTTCTCCCCTTTCTTGGGAAGTGAGAAGTCATTTCTCCTACTTATCAATTCTAGATTAGGGCCTAGTAACTATTCATAATTTTGCAACAGAAGCTCATGACCAACTGATCACCGGGTAAAAATTACAGCTGGACTTGGAACCAAAATGATTTAAAAGCATAGCACCAAACTGTTAAAGACTGGGATCCAAACTAATATTAACATTTAGCTTCTGACTACAGATTTCAAAGCTATCTTAGTGCTATGATATTGTAAACCATCATAAGCTATGACGTCACCATATCAAACGCCACAGTCTACAACAGGTTTACGATTTTGTAGAACTAAGATAGTTTTAAAAAACTGTCCTGTATGATATCCCTGAAACTGAACTTGCTTACAAAACAATAAATGAAAACTGAACATTTAACACTCAATACTAACAAAATAAACACTATTTAAAAACCCCCACCCAAAAACAAACAAACAATAAAATATAAAGGTATTAAAATTATTTTTTAAACTGATTTGTGAATATCTTGTCAAATTATGAACTAAAAGAAACAAAAACAAAAACAATCCCAAAACAACTATGAAGATAAGGTGAAGCTAAACTCACCGAATTGAGAGCCTTTTTCCAGTATATTGAATACCGGTACTAAATAAACACAACACAAACCAGTTGAACCACTATGAACAAATCAAATGTTATTACTTCACATAAAATAAAATTGTAACCAAATAAAATCTTTAGAAACCTCACACAATATTCTCTGTTTGGTATGATGGTATCTAAATAATAATATTAGCATACAGACAAAATCATCGGCCACTGGATGTCAAACATTTGATAATTTTAACATATAGTCTTAGAGAGGAAATCCATTACATTTGTCCATTAGTAGGACAAACAGAATAGCATATACCACAGCCTTTGCCGTGGTGCATTGGCTGGAATGAGAAATAGCCCAATAGCAATTCTAACATTGACAATGATGTATTTAAATGATACTGTGTAATATTATTTACTCTTTATTTACTCAGATGATATTATGCATAATTACATCTTTTTTATATCCTTGTTTATAAGGAAGCATGAACATGAAACTATCTAACAGAGTTAATCATGAATTTCATTTCTGTTAGTCAATTTCACCATACAATCCATTTTTTCATAACCAAGGAAAATAAGCCTTCACTCTCTCCCAAAATAACCCCCAAAACATGATTTTATGATCTTTTCCAAAGAAAAGAAAACAATGTTTGTTTAAAGGCATACAGTCACAGACTGTTGACCTAAATATTGGCACAACAAAGTATTATCTGAAACATACATTTGATTAGTTGCTAAACATATTTTATTTAACCATCTGCATACATATAACTACCACATCCCACTTACTAGTGATATTTTGTACAAATAATCCAATTACGGTGATTGATATTACTGAATCATCTGGAAATGGAGGAATACATACTAAGTATGAACAGTACAGTACAGGGGCATTACCGTAGCATGGTCTAGATGGAAGGGGGGTTTAAATAAGACTCCAACAGACCATTTTGTATACATTTTCCCTGGACACTATTGTACTGTAAACATTTATTTTAGCCTCAGTGTTGGTTGCATGTATACCCCCTCTACAAAAAATCCTGGATCTAAGTTTCTGTTTTGTTTAATGACACCACCGGAGCACATTGATTAATTAATCATCGGCTATTGGATGCCAAACATTTGGTAATTCTGACATATAGTCTTAGAGTACATTATTCCATTAGTAGCAAGGGATCTTTTATATGCACCATCCCACAGACAGGATAGTACATACCATCCTGGAACAGTGCCTACTAGTTTTAGAAAAGAATCATGCTGCTTCCAAATAAGGTCCAAATAGAACAGCACCTACACTGGTTGAAATGAAAAATAACACAGAGCCTCTGTGGGAGTTCATCAGACAACCTATGACAGGGCTCGCGCTGTCGGTAGCCAAATTAGCCATTGGCTAATTTTTACAAAAAATGGCTAATAAAATTTGCAAGTGGCTAAAATTTTGGCTAAGCCATTTTCTGTCTTCTGATGTGAACAAACGGTTACATAATCTATTCGACACCTCAAACATAATAATACTACCAAATATTCAATTAGCGTAATAGCGATCTCGTGACCGGTAACGAGAAACGGTGTCATGCAGAATACAGCGTAGGCCTTATAATGTTTGCTTATTTTAATAATCACGGTTATTAATTTTAACGGCATGCATTCAACATGTATGACAGCAATGTCTGGAAGATCTGTAACTTGTTATTTTTACGTTGTAAAATCTTTGAACCAAAGTAGGCTAATAATAACAGACCGACAATGCGTGTCAATTTGAATACACATGCCAGTTCAGGGCCGACAGACATGTAGGC
Organism: Gigantopelta aegis; assembly: GCF_016097555.1. NCBI lineage: Eukaryota > Metazoa > Mollusca > Gastropoda > Neomphalida > Peltospiridae > Gigantopelta > Gigantopelta aegis. The sequence goes on along the minus strand of NC_054702.1, from coordinate 75,374,564 downwards.
TATCTCAAGGGCCGAGTTCAGCCAGACCGAGCGAAAACAAAACGTTCGCTAGACTGGTTTGTGCGCTTCACGTTAAACCAAATGGACACGACGAACACCAATCAAATAGTTCGCGAACGTTAGGAAGAACATTCGTTGGCTGAACTGAACAGCTCTCGGTGGAATATACGTCACGCCTCAGTCAGCTGACACCCGAGTGTCAAGAGACATTGTTGCGGACATTAAACAATACGATTATGCAAAAGTAAATTTGATGTAAATTTGTAGAAAAACAATAGTTATTTGCATCAATGAATACCTAACTGCAGTTTGTGTTTATTCCTTTGTCTTTGTTAATTTCGTACCCATGGTCGAGAGCACGCATGCAAATCGCGATCATCGGAAATGAACATGCAGTATTTAAATTATACAAATTGCAGTTAAATGTACAATGAATAAAATTAGTTTACAATAATCATATTTGTTAGATAAGTTTAGATATAAATTTGTAAGACTGTGAGGTGACATTTAATAAGTTAGACGGATTTTAAAAAGACCGTAAATTGTTATTTTATTAAAGTTTTTTTTTTTTTTTTTTTTATAAATGGAGTATACTATGAAGTCGGCATTCTTAGCCGGGGTATTTTGTAAGCAGAAATCACAACAAACATTTAACACGACGCTGAAATCAACCGCAACAACATGGCACAAAGTCTGAAATTGTTTGGGGTGGGGAATTGGGGAAAAAAAAAAAAAAAAAAAAAAAAAAAAAAAAGCAATTCAAACTAAAAAAAGCAATTCAAACTAACATAAGGATTGCTATTTACAGAAATAATGAGCTCTATATATAAAAAAAAAGCTCTCAAATTTTTATTTGGAAAAAAAGGAAGAAAAAACCCACACCATTCATAAACATCCAACCCACCCCCATATTTCTGTATGTTTGTTAATTTAATGCCATAGGCCTTAGAAGTGGGGGTGGGTGTATGGGGTACTGGCTTCAAACTCTGAAGATTTTGCATAACCCCATCCCAATCCCAAACCCGCTAAAAAATCGAAGTAATATATTAACTGCCCCTACCCCCATTGAGGTTTTGTTATTCCTATTTATTCCAGTTTGTACACAATTAGCTGAAAAAGATACATTTTCATATTCATATATAAATACTCTATACAGTACTGCATAAAACAAATTTGGCTAAAGCACTTTCAATATGGCTAATAAAAATTCCATTGGCTAATATTTTGGCTACAGGTATTTTTGATCCAGGGTGAGCCCTGCTATGACAATGCAAACTTAGCTACAGTTAGCTACAGTCTTCGCCATGAACAAAATCAAGGCAAGCTACAGATCACTCTCCTAATATGGTGCCAGATGAGCTATCATATGGAAGTTTCAAACATAAAATTTAGTTCACATTTTGCTGCAAGACTATCGATTTTCAGCTCTCCTAAAACCTTCTAGGCGAGTAAGGAGGTGATTGAGAGTGATGACTCGCCTTTCCTGGCAAAGACAGCAGCTACATGCATCCCTTTTCGTAAGCTGGGTTACGAGCAGAATTTCACTGCATGTTAGCTAATGATAAGCAAATAAATAAAATCAGGCATCCACAAATTTAATAAATAATCATTTTGTTTATGTATTGTTTATGCAGGTTTATCTTGCATAACTCATGTACCGTTTATGTAAAACTTACTGAATGATCTAATCAACAATGCATTATCTTTCATTTTGTTTATTATTGTAAACAAACATGTTTTTTGGCATAATCCTTTTCCAGGTTATGCAAATTCTGAATTTGTGGATGCCTGAAAATTATCAAGATTTATTTATTTTATCCATTCAAGTATTAATAAAACATGTTTTGTTCTTAGTTAATTGTTCAAATCTATAACTGCTAGGAAACAAAATAAGAAAAGCAGTGCCATCCCATTGTCAGTATGTGTAAAAAGTAAGTACTACTATATAATTTTAATGCTGTGTAGTTTGGAAAAGTAATGCTTTCATGTTAGCTATTACTCTCCAACATATATTTCTCAATACCACCAAAACCACAAAGAACCAAGGAAAAGAAAGAGGAAAAAAGGATTAAAACTAGACATTAAGAACAAAATGAAATAAATCTGCATAAAGAAAACCCACATATATTAGGAATTTGTGTTAAAAAGAATTCTAATAGAACCATACTTATTTTCATGCAATTGCGAATACACACCAAATATATATATATATATATATTTTTTAATAATATACCTGTGACTTTGATCCGGAAATCCCGAGTTCGACAACCTCCAACACGTAATGCAGACATTCCTTGTCATACAACAAACTACTGTGCTCCACCAGCCACAGGAGAAGACACTTGAAAGCTGCGACTATCATAGAGTGCAGGTCGCGTGAGTGGGACGGGGCGGGGCGACTGCACTGATAAACAATGAAGTCGCAGATCCACTTCACTGTGCGCTTGCACATCAACATGTTTGGAGGTTGGATCGACACTTTGGCTAACCCAGCAAGCAGCTCCATGGCCGCCAGTGCCGTGTTGAGTTCCGACTTCCATGACGCCATCAGCCGGTTACACACCAGGGAGGTGGCATGACCAAACAGACTGTAGGCACTGTCTGAAATAACAGTTTACAACAGAGGGAGATTTTCAGTTGAAGCAACAGTTTTGAAGGTGAAAATAATTTGCATATTTAAAACTCAAAGGCATAATCATATATATTCAAACATTAAGATTGTTTCAAGGAAACGGTTATTCAAAGCAGAATTAAATCTCTCTTGCCGAGTGGCAACACAATACAGTTTATGATTGTACACATGACTGATTCTGTATTAGTACTGTAAAGTAAAAAGTGTTTTGTTGTAAGAGCTGTCGACAGTGTGTGGTATGAAATTTCTTGGCTGTTCAACTAAGAAACAGTCATTAACATGCACAAGTAATAAAAGAATACAAAAAACATAAAATGACATAGCAACAATTACACAACTGACAAAGTAAAATCTAAACCTTTTAAGCACTTATTAACTCATTTATTGTCAACAATTTACCTAATCCAAAGGCAGACAAAGCATCTAAAACAGAAGAGTGGTGGAGATGGTGCAAAAGAATACATGTACAAAATCAAGAGTAGTTCAAATGCTCAGAAAAAGAAAATTGAATAATGACCGCCACGGAAATATAAAATAAAGAACATTAACACATCCACTCAACATATTTTTTTGTATTATATACATCCAATGAAATATATAGATCTACAACAAACCATAAAAGTGATATTCGGTGAAAAGTCATATTTTCATTGTATTTTAGTTAGTGAAAATATAGAAATATTTACTTTTTTTCAGTTCATGATTAAATTATCTCTCTTGTAAATTATTGTTTTGATTATTGAGGGCAATGTCATTTCTTCGTGTTTAAGTTTGATGATTACAAATGCATTTGATCGTATTTGAAAAAAAAAAAAATTAAGTAAACTAAACCATTGTACCTATAAAAAGTGTATATGAAGTGTAATTACGATAAAATGTCTAAACCTTATTGAATACAAAGCTAAATAATGATGACACAGTGTAAGTTATAATTGAATTTGGCGTTTGATTCGTTTTGTTTCTGTGGGTGGATCGCTTTGTTTGTACAGCAGTATTATTAAATAATTATTAATTTATTAATTAAATAAAAAACATTAAAATTCATGTAAATTTTCAGCAAAAGTTCAACTGGAAGAAATATACTATGGTATTACATGTTTTTGATAGGATAAGCGAAAGATATTAACATAAAGTGATGTGTAAAAACCATATTTTCACTCATTGCTTCACAATTTGTGAAAATATGGTTTTCACACATCACTCGTTGACATCGTATTAAAAAACCCCCCATGAAATGGCCTCTATGTATTTTCCAGACACAGAAGATAATGTAACACTTTCAAGCACGTAGAAAACTGCCAGAAACTCACATTTTTGTAACAAATTATGTTGCTTAGTCTACACCTGTAACTTAGAGTTGGGTGTAATTAACATCGAGGTCAATCCTGTCACAATATTGGACACTTAAAAAGTGGGGGGACTCTCGACTCGACTAACGATGAAGTTAGACATGGTTTCATGCGCTCTAGACTAACCCCCCCCCACCCTTGGGGGGATTTCTCGCCAGTTACGGGAAGCTGTTGGAATACAGCGTCGCTTATACCGGGTCACAGGCAACCGTGACTTTGGTATATGGCGATGCGACTACGGCCAAGACGAAGAGGAGGTCCCGTCTGCGTCGCCGCCCCATCACGACCAAACCGGCCAACATGAGCAGCCAACTCATGTGGTACCACGGCCAACGTCAACCGTTCCAGCTCATCGTCCGTCCGCGTTGAGACTTCCACCCCCCTACAGGGGTCTCCACTGAGACGACTTTGGATGTTGGTGCTGCAAAGCGGAAGGCCGTGACCCCTCTGGGGGACCAACCTGCCTGCCCGGGACAACTGGAAGCTTGCAGCTGGAAAGATCCGAGGCCAGTACTCCAAGTACTTGGTGGGCGACGTCACGGACCCCGACAGACTGCCAGGCGGGGTCCATGAGGAGAACTTCAAGACCTTCTCGGATGGCCACCAGATCGCCATCCACACCACGGATCTACGGGGCGTGGGGCAAGCCCTAGTGGTCACTTCGCGATGGGATGGTCTTTACCGACAAGGAATCCTCTACAAGGAGATGGACAACTACACCGTCCACAGGATTATGAAGATCATCGCCTGTGCCCAGTACCTCCAGCTAGTCAAGTGCTTGTGGACCCACAGCTTCAGGAAGCTGGTGCCACTCTTTAACGAGGACATCATCATCGCCTCCCCGTAGCCGCCAACCTTACCTAGGACAGGTAACCTCCTTTTTTGGGCGTAGGTGGACTTAAAAATATTTGGCCGTGGCTCAAAATTTCTATGTTTATTTTTTTATAAATAGTCCAACGCACTTTACTTTGGCGCCCGTTAAAACCTTTTAGGCTGTGCATTCAAATATACTTTTGGTTTTAATTTCTTAGTCCAGACATGGTTAGGATGCAGATTATTCTCCGTAGACTTAGGCTTTTTTGACCTTACTAAAAATTTTATTCCAAATTCCGCCCACTTCAAACTTACCCCCCCACCCTGTCCCAAACTTAGTCACTGGCGAAAGTCAGAGATTAAGCCCGTGATAGGCGTGCGTGAAGCCTCCGTTATATAAACATATATAAACTTAAGAACAGATGTCACTACCAGATTTTCAAAGTTAGTACCACTGAAAAATGTTAACATCAAGGCCTTACTTACTCAAAGAAATTAAACCTGACACAGGTACATCACTTTAATACTTTAAAGGTGCAGACCCTAGTTTCAACCCATAAAAACGGACACTATGTTTGGTTAATTTGCAAGCCTGTAACACATTTAGATAAAGTTACAACATCATATAATGAATCAAGAGTCTGTGACATTAAAACATATCATAAGAGTTTGTCTCCCTAACCATTACTTCTCAGAGATAGGTGCGTTTTTTAAAATACAAAGAATGCATTTCAAGATATTAGAAATCCCAGGATGATCAGAATCACTTCGGATGTATAGAAATGGATAATCTATACAATAAAATCTTGATAATGTCTGATTTCAGTGGTCAAAAAATTGTAAAACATTATGTCACAGTGCTTAAAAAGGAGGCTCTGTCCCTTTAAAATGAGAATGAACAATCTCCTCCATATGATGAGTAAGTGTTTACCATGTTTAACATGACTGATCCTGTCAGAGCTGGCGTCCTTCACTGGCATCACATTTTCTTCTGCATTCTCACAGGTCGCCAGGTCCTGGACGAGCAGCATCAGTCCTCCTGCAGAGATCACAAGTAAAACTTTAAAAAAAAAATTGTTTAACGACACCACTAGAGTGATTACAAGTAAAACACACTGGGTTTCCTTACACTAAGAAATACCAGCCAATTTCGGCAACTAAATCCAAGTTGACTTTAGAACCAGTTTAAATGTTAAATAAATTCCATCAACACTAATGGAAATTCTGTGAATTCTGTTCATTTTCGTGGATAACCACTGGATCTAAATTTGTTAACCACAATTTGTTTTAAAAACAAACCCAATATTTAATACTTTTCACTGTTGGTAAAATGTAATATCAAACTGACAGTCACAATCAGCCATCAATCCCTCAACAGTGTCTTTCTGCATGTACTGCCATGATAAAATACTCATTGAAAACCTCTTTTTCAACTCAAAGTTCCCAAGTATTTTTCTCTGAAAAATTAAAAAGTAAATGGACCATAATATCTATTAAAGATATTTCCAGTTGTGCTATTATTATTTCTGGCCAGAGTGGATAATATGAACTGGCAAATGCACTGCATGTTGTATACAGTGTTGACTTATGTATCAAGCAAGATATCTTGTCTGCAGTATCCTAAAAGCTAATAATCTAATATTAAAAACAAGTCCTTGAATTAACTATGAATGTATCCATAGGACAACATTACACTGATAGACAGATACATGTATGGATAGATGAACAACCAAATATACGGATGAATAGATCAGTGAAAAAATGGACGTACGGGTGCATGAATGAATGAATGAATGAACGAACGAATGGATGGAGGATATTTGCATGAACAAACAAGCTTATAGCTATATTTTCAAGATGTTTGCAGGGAAATTAAAAACCTCATAAAGTATGATTAGCATTTACCAAGCAGCATCTGAGTGTTGGCACTGTCTGTCTCATTGGATAACGCCTTCTGCAGCAGATCAATTGTCCTTGCCTTCAGGGACAGGAACGTCAAACCAGATTTAATGTTGAAGTGACTATTTAGAGTATCTGCAGATGGTAATGCATTGTTAATGGTACATATATAAGTTAAGTTTAAGTTAAGTTTATTATTAAGTATTATCATTTATTATAATTATTAAATATTTGATGGATATTATTCAACAAAAAATCAAAAATCAAATAATTAATTTATCTCAAATCTTAATCTACAATTTACAAAATCCAAAACATCATGTGATTTTGTGTGGTCATAAACAGTTCATAAGTTGAAAATAAATTATAATGTAAAATATTTTCACACAAATTGGCGAATTTACACTGAAGATAAAATAAAGCAAGTAAAAGTAAAATCAACCTTTTATTTCCAAATCCTTGAAATGAAGTGGCAGACAAAGCATCGACAGAAGTAAGTGGATACAAGCTTTTCGGAGTTCAACATATGATATATGCTCACAGTGCCTGCCAAAGACATATCAGTACTATCAGAGGTGAAATTTATACATACAATGCAAATGTGTTTACTCTAAAAGTAGGAAGCCACAGAATAATTAATTAATGTTTCACACAAAGAACAGAAGTAAACTATGTTGAATAAAAAATTTCTTACACACCCACTGGTGAGAACACCATTAGTTATCGTGGTAACACAAGCTAATAACACAGGCAAAAATATTATTGGTAGTAAATCTTAAGGCAGAGATGAATATTGTGTGTAGAACGCAGAAAATTGCATTTCAGGACCTCTAGTTTTCAAAATGTTATGGGGAAGCCTACCCCCAAACCACCCTAGAAACTTTGCTTTGAACCCTTGATCTCAGTCAGCTTCCCCCCCCCCCCCCCAGTGTCTACTTGCTTCATCGGTGCCTGTAACACACATGAGTGACATACGACTGGTTACTCCTAGGTAATGAACAGATAACCTCTGCCATACCATCCGATGGATAAAAAAGAACAAATCGAAATTGATTGCTTTGTCACATATAACCTGAAGTTGATTTCTAAGTTAACTGCAAACACTAGGGCCGTAAATAGGTTTTAGTTGTTTTTGAGGATATGTAAGAAATAGAATACTACATTTGTATCCATTAGACACTATTTATGTTATAACTAGTTGTTTAATAACACATTCAACTTGCGTTCACTCATTAGATATGTTTTAAAACAACTCACTGTAAGATAAATGTTATCTAAGAGTTACTCATATAGTATTCTCTATATAACAATATAAATAGATTATTAGCTAGAAGTATGTTTATGCTCTAGGAGAAAAGGAATGTTTTATTTGAGCCTCTAGCGTAAGTTAAATTATCTTATTCAGAATCAGTTCCAGATGCTTCAAATAGAATACTCTATCTCAAAGTGATATTAAGTAACAAATTAAAATCTATCACCAAAACAAATTATTTAACTTAACACAACTTTAAGTTGGGCATTGTTTTAACCCAGATCAGTTGTAAAGCTACCACAAGCAAAATCCTTCATTGCAATAATGTGACATACAATTAACAAATAACAGGCTACCAACTTAAAAAATTATTGAACTCGATTCAGACTTAAAAAGTCGGGTGGCTCTGGTTTTACTCAAAACCAGTTCTAAAAATTTCAGATATAATACTCCGTTTCAGATATCTCCGAGTAATGAATTGGAAGCTATAAGTTGTAACGAGATGAATTTGATACTGACTTGAAGTCTGGAGATTTCACGAGCACCAGTTCGATAGCACTGAGGAAGTAAGGCACGAGAATGTGAACACCAGTCAAATCAACACGGAGCAGATCACACGAATTGAACAGGATGTTTACCAACACCTGACCGCTGATGACGTTCTGCAAAACAAATACATACCACAAGGGATTAATATTTAACGTTTATAATAATAACAACAATAACAATTATTATTATTATTATTAATATTACTATAACTGCCAAAAATTTATAATTATATAATATAAAAAGTGAGGTTAATCTCCGATTATTATACACAAGTGAGCAGAAAATTGGACCAAATTATCTATTAAAACCACAAAAAGTGCAAAAAGCCAGATATTACTTGAAATTATTTCACCAAACTATAATAAAATCACAAATGGTGAATTTAGCGAGTAACAGAACTAGCCCTAAAGCATTATATATAAAATAAAAGTAAATGGCCCATAACCCATTTCAAAATAAAAACTGAAATAATCTTTAAAATACTGAAAACAATTCCTGAAATAAATATAATTTTAAAGCATTTTTACATCAAATCCATTTTACTTTGTGAAAACTTAGTTTGTGTAAAAATAACCTAATTATCAAATTGAATTAGGTTAAAAATATGGGTAGTTGAATAAAGCAATAAATATATCAACGACTGATGTTCTAAAAACAGATATTAAGTTTGCATATTACCTCATCCGTCTGTAGCCCATAGTACACACAGAGATAAAATTATCAATGGTTGATGGCCTCAAAAACCTGAATCTCTGGACTATTTTATATCTCAAAGTTTCACATTATACAGACAGTCTGCATTTCATGAAATGAATAGCTAGTCAGATATTCAGTTTGCAGATTACCTCATCGGTCTGTAGCCCATAGTACACACAGAGATAGAATCTAGAGAAGTAGATAGGCAGGATCTCCTCCCCTGTCTTATGTGACGAGAACATTCGGCAGAGTGTGCCTACAGCCTCAGCACGACCCGATTCATACGTGTTGTCACACAAAACATCACTGTTCACCTGCTCGGATGTCAAGCTTTCGAGAAATGAACTGGTTCGGTTAGGCTTGTCTGTGAAGTAATAAAACCATAAAATTCTAGCTTTAAATCATTGGTTTGACGACACAATTCTCTAATTACAGGAACAGTAAAGTAATGAAACTTTCCTACAGAGTAAAAGGGATACCTAGAGCATTTATTCCAGATATTTTTAACATACACAAAAAATATAAGCAAAAAGATATGTTTCCAGTGTTGATCAAAGCACCATTTTAATAACTACTATATGTGTCACAATTTGTGCAACCACAATAGATTAATTTTTCTCTAAATATCATTCACAGAAAGTTTGAAATCTAAAATTGCATAAATATATATATATTTTTTAAATTTCTACAACACTCACATACTTGTCATCTCAAAGAGACTTGGACTAATTCACATTTGTGAGGTTTTGGGCCATATTAAAAAACATGAATTACTGTATATCTTCGCCCATAAGTCAAATTTGTTTCACCATTATTATTTTACAACTTGGGAAGTCGACTTATACGTTTCCCCCAAAAATTTGTTTACCGTTTTTGGGATGATTTTACAAGTTTTATTGTTGAATTAAGTCCAGTATTTATACTCAAATATGTTAATTTGACAAATTTATTTTTTATAACTTTTTTGGGGTGGGCATTAGATCAGTTTTGGTTATGGGGAAAGACGTACGATATCACTCACATTGCTAAGACAGCAGTCCACTTAGTTACAATAATAGCAAAGGTGTAAACAATACTAACTAGCTGTTGCCTATGTTTATTCTGAAATCTGGTTTCTGGCATTAATTGTTGTTCAAACAATCTTTTGTACACAATATTTCCATGATTAGCTTCATGAATATTAATTGACTTTCACTAAAAATGAAAATAGTGTAGACTGGTCTCTGCAGTTCACTAGGCAACAGGAACATATATCATTTTGCACAAAAACCAGTACACTTTCTACAACAGAGTTGTTCTCTGTATATTGTTAATATGGCGTCTACAACATGTGATTCTACTTTCAGTTTTAGACTAGATATTGTAGTGATAAATAAAGTTGTTGTCTATGCACAAAACCATGCTGTACAGTGCTATAAGGTAACAGTGAAACAGCCTTCACTATCTACTAAGGGCATATTTCATTTGGATGCTATGTGGTTTGATTGGAAATGGAATATCGCGATGTACAAAGCCAAAGTTTGTAAAATAATTTACTTTTGTTCAAATATTATACATATGTGCCATTTACGATTCTCATTTGCTGAAACTAAGAAATACTTTAATATTTATAAGTTGTGTTTCATGGGTCGACTAATAAATGAGGGCTTGAAATTAGGGACTTAACAGCTGAGATCGACTACAGGCGAAGATATACGGTAAACAGAATTAAATGTCTTGCCTAACATTTGCCTTTTTTATTCCTGATATATAATTCTATTTAAAAACATTAATATGAAAAACAAAACAATATTATGACGAATTAAACATCTTGACTACCATAAACTTATTTGATGACAGTAAAAGTTGCATCCATAAATGTTCATCTCCATGCAGGTTAATTAAAAAATATATAATAATAATTTAAAAAACCCAAAACAAAAACAACTCTTCAATTAATGGACTTACAGTGGGAAATAGAGCTAAACATGAAATTTTAAAGCTTAACTAAATGCAAAAGTTGATGCATTGCTACCACTTTACAAAAGTAATATTTATATCTTGCTTTTTACTTCACTAAAAGCAAGACAAAAATGTAACGATGCAGTTATGACTCCAGTTTCAATGATCTACGCCTTATAGTTTAAACTTTCAGCTTAAGGCTTCTTAAATAGTTTTGCAGCTATCTCTATATATGACCATAACCAATAACTCACCTGGTGCAGCATGTAATGAGTGAAGTTTGACTCCGACCAATGCAGCATCGAAGAGCCATGCTCCAAACAGGTGTAGAATGCTGTTACACCGTGGCCGACTGGGTGAGAACGGCAGCTGATTGTCAATACACAGATGGGTCTGGATGTTGTTTGTAGGTGGTAAGTGTAGTTTCTGTAAAAGATGACTGGGTTTCGAAGATGCTGCAAAATAAGAAAACATATTAAATTCTTCCCAACCAAAATGAAAATATTAATTTCTTCAAAATCTACGCTTCATTTCAAACTATCTGTCATACAACATACCAACTAATGTTGCATCTATTTTTAATATAAATAAGGGGAAATCACTAAACAAAAAGCCTCAACATTAGTTTAAAAGTTTATTGTTAATGACATCATAGATTGTACTAAAATGATGTCATCCATTTATGGTTACTCAGGACAGTTGGGTCATGATCACATAATATCCAATCACATATGTTGGAGACGATATTTATCTATAACAGGTCATTCCTTAGGGGCCGTCCATAATTTTCAACATTTTCACGAGCGTACAAACCGTACGCGCAGGGTGTGTGTGTCTGTGTGACGGGGTTAAGGGGCCAGCGCACACTTTTTTTGAAAATGAAAAATGTCGATCAACAGGGGATGTACACTTTTAGGGGGGGGGGGGGGGGGGGGGGGGGGGGGGGTGGTCAAAAATGTACGGTTTGTACACTTGTGAAAATGTTGAAAATTATGGACGGTCCCTTACACAGGCAATGCAAGAAACTATTATTTTATACCTGGGTTGGTCTGCTGCAATATTTTGTATATGCATACATGTTTAAAATAAAAATTTATTTTATGAGTTGTGGGTAGTAAACAAAATTGCCTTTATGTGACTCTATTCATGTTAACTGTGGTGGCTTGGATTAGCAAGAAGAGATGTCTAAACAATAGGAGAAAAGGAAAAAGAAGAAAGTTAGTGTCACATGATTGGAACAGAAAGCCAAAGACTTGGTGGAAGATGTTAGCCGTTTCATTGGCTGTTGGAATGTCTGGACCAGTCTACTGAAATAGGGGTAAATACCATTGGTTAGAGGTCAGGTTAATTATTCATGAAAAGAGGAAAGTTTTCTGGAACAAGCTTCATCAGTTAATCAGAGCAGTGTGAACTTCTTGTAGTATAACCTGGATTTTAGATAAAGTAAATTTCAGGGCATAACACTTCTGATGTATATGTATGTACACATGGTTATCCAACATACAAATAATAAACAGACCTGTCAACCTTTAGTCAAGAGAAAGCAGGAGGTGTGTGTTGAAAAAGCAGGAGATTTTTAAAATTAACACAATTTAACCCAAAATCGTAAGATTAAAAAATATATATATATTACAATAAGTTATATGGACACTACATAATGTCATATATACTTGTTAACCTTAGATCTTGGCATTAAAAAGAAAAAATATTTAAAAAATTAATTAATTAAAAATATATATTATTATTAATTTTTTTTAAAGTTTAAAGTTTTTTTTAAATAACTTTTATCCAAAAATGTTAAGAACACGAACAAGAAATAAAAAAATTAATTAGTACATTTACGGTATTACACTTACCGCCTTACAGGTTACGTTACATCATAAGTAAAACCTCATTACGGACATCGTGTGAAATTTAACGGAATTATACCCATTTCCGTGAGTAACTTTATCTCCAACACAACATTTATTATTGTACAAAAATAATCTCTTGAAGTGTACCCTTGTTACCAACATTTTACTGCGCAAACATACAAAATTAACTGACACAAGTATGTTTATATAGCTAATTGGTCTTTTCCTTGTCTTGCTGTGACATGTGATTTTAACATGCATAGTGTGTATCGCTGTCAACTCTGGGCCAGAGCCTGGCACTTCAGATTCGTCATAGTTGCATTACATAACCTAGTGGGAAGACATTTTACAATTCAGAGGCGTTATTAGAACTAAATTGGATAGTTATATATATATGGCAACACTGAATGGCAATACACAGCCTGTTGAATTAGTGGCAACACGCTTCGTAGCCATTACGATGACAACAAACATTATAATAACACGTCATTTTATAAACTCCATGTGCTTTTTTAACGATATAAATATCCCACAAGTCTTACTTCGGCAAAGGTTAAACAGTCGGGACAATTCGGCCTGTTACATTCTCGGAAACCGAAATAAGTCAACATTTTCCGAATGCAAATGAGTTACTTCCCTTATGTTATTTTGGCAAAACGGGATTGATTTTTTTTTATACTTACAAAAATGTCATTTAACAGAAAAAATTGTCTCCCGCACAGGTGGCGGAAGATTTGATCAAATACCGGGAGACTCCCGCGGAATCCGGGAGGGTTGACAGGTCTGATAATAAATTCACTTTTTAAGGAAGGGTGTGTAGAAATATAATAATACATTTGTGCCCATTGGAGTCATTTTATCTTACAACGTGGTTTTCAAAAATATCTAACTCGCTTTCTCTCATTACATACAACCGGCAACCTCATTGTAAAATAAATTCTTTCAAAGGGGTATTATATTATTATCTATGTCTCTCGCCTCCCACATGTTACATCACAACAAGGTACAACACACAGGCAGTCATCACCTCTTTGAGTGAGAGTTCCCGCCAACACCTGCATGGGTTTCGCCATCTTCCTCTGTCCAGGTGGAGTCACTGGTGTTGCTGAAGTCTGTTTACATGTAGACTGAGGGGCCATCAGGTTCTCTTCTTTCACCGACTGAGATAGTCCTGAATTACCAAACAGCTATCAAATACTAAATAATGGATGTTGAATTTGTGAGAAATATCTGATGACAGATTTGTAACAAAAACACATCCAAAATTATGTTTCGACCTAGGAATATGTGAAATTACAAAACAGTTCCAAGTTATTCGCTCATATTTTGGGTACTTTGATGCTTAATAGTTAATTAAAAAAGTATTTAAATATAAACATGGTTACTAGTTACTCATTGATATATTAATATTTATCCTGTAACCTGTTTCTACTGGCCGATTATGATGACTGATTAAAGCAAAATAATAAATGTGTACCAGCCTATTATGACTTTTGACGTCACATAGTGACATCACATGCATAGCTACCTTACAAAATCGCTCATTATACCTTTAGGTCATCATACAATGTATCTGAAATAACAGAAATAATAGCTTTACCCTAACTTTTTATGGTTTGCAGGATAAAGATAATAATCATGTTAGGATAAATGAGAAATTTCTCATTCTTACTTCACAGGATAAAGCTGATATTCTATGTCATTAACTAGTTATTCTGTGTATCTACTTTTTTCAAGTTTTTTTTTAAAATAAGAAACTTAATTAAAATAGATATCACAAACCAATCAAACAAAATAACCATTTTAACATGCAGCTGGTAATACCTACAAATGATAGCCCACAAAAAATTATAATCAATGTTCTATGAATGAAAAGATGACTATACATATGATGTCACATGTATGTGACGTCAAAAGCATCATAATCTACTAGTATACATTCATGACTTTGCCTTAATCAGGCATCATAATCGACCAACAGAAACAGTGGTTGCAGGATAAATTAGTTTTGTAGATATCTGTCCTATTTACCTAAAAATGCGTTGATCATGATGGAGACTCCCCTCATGGCCTTGTAGAAGATGACGGGCAGTTTCTGCAGACACTCGTGTTGACTGGGCTCCACCACGTCGTGGCTCGACAGGGCGTATTGCAGGAAGCGCTGGGTCCCGCCGATGATCATTGGTTTACTCAGATCCACCGGGTTCTGCAGGATGTGCAGGAAACGAAACCAGCTCTGGGTGATGCATTCCTGACTGATGTCAGATGGTATCAAAGCCATATCGTCCTCACCTAGACAGCAAAAAATCCATATGTTAAAATGATAGACCATGGGTTAATTAACACATTAGTAAGCAACTATCTACATATAATGTCAATTTTACATTTATGTGGTTTTAAACATTTTGATCTAATCACAACCTGCTTAAAGTAGGGTTCTATCCACAATGGAGGGCACAGGTCAGGTCCAACTACAACTTTAATGTTGTAACCAGTACTGATACTGAAAATTATCACTTATTGTCACTAAATTTCACCCTTTTTAATACTTAATTTTGGAGCATACTGCAAAAGTTGACACCATCACAGGAAAATTAATATCTAGATCTCACTGTTTGACTTTGTCACGGTGAGACAAAAAACTGAAGTACTCATTCACTTACAGACAAGGAGTTCTGGGTAGCCTGGCCCATACATCATTCGGACGAGATGTGAAGTGAGAGCGTGGTTGATCTTGTGCCACTGAATAACAAGCGCTTCGTGATGGCGCCAGAACAAACACATGTTGTGGAAGGTCTTCCACAGTGACGGGGATGGAAAACACTTGGAACAGGAGATGATCCAAATCCCAAACAGAACACTGAGCACTCTCTCACACAGGTGGTCACCAATGTCATCTGTGAAAACAAAACATCACTATACAACTTTGAACACTGTGCAAAATATATAATATCACCACTGTCACTTTATAATCAAACAGTGCAATCTGAGAAAAAAAAGGACAAAGCAAGAATCATATATTACGGTACTTTTTAATTTAGTTTACAATACACTTCAATATAAAAAATATAAAAGAATCTTCACAGCAAAAGAAACAACAAAAAGCCAGTACAGTACCAGTATGTATATGTATGTGTATGTGTATGTGTATGTGTATGTGTATGTGTATGTGTATGTGTATGTGTATGTATATATATATATATATATATATATATATATATATATATATATCTATTAACAGACATCAAACTTAACATGCAAAACAAACTAAATATGAAATGCAATTTAGAGATTAATGATACATTTTACCATGATACACGTACCTGTATATTTAAATAAACTGCAATCACTGAATATTAAAATGTTTTAAAAATATTTTACTTGCTACATACATTTGTACATGTACATGTAAAATGTACTTATCGTTAGAAACCGTATGTTAAATTAAAAGTGGAAAACGTAAATATTAAGTTTACAGTGTTATTTCAGTAGACAACAATATTAAATTTGTATAAGTGACAAGTACATGTACACACAATCTAAATTAAATAGGTGAATTACAACAAAAAAATAATAATAATAATATAAAAAAAAAAAAAAAAAACTTGTACATTTACAAACATTATAAGTGGCTAGATGACCAACGGGTTGTATTAATCATATTAAAACAACTGGAATCCCTGAGTTAAAAGTTAAAGTTCTGAAGCAAAGACAGTAGTTCATGGTTAACCAACAATATACATGTATGTAAATTCTAGGCTAGAAATTAGACAAAATATGTACAATACTTGAAGTAAAAGATTAGCATTCATTTCTTCTATGTGTCGTCTTTAAACAAGCAAGCACATTTGATGGACCAAAAATTGCTGTAACAAGCAGAGACCAAATTAATGTTGTAAGCAGCAATGTTGCTGCTAAGCAGGCACTAATTTATTACTGTGAGTGTGCTACAAAACAATTATTTAACAAAAACCAGTTTATTAATCACATTCACTGCTATTATTTATATTCCAAAACATATACACTAATCATCATTACTTGAAATAATACCCATACCAAAAATTACATACACGGTCACATTACAATGAACAGCAACAGCATTTTACACAAAAAATAGGGAAGAGAAGACAGTTAGGTGCAGTGCCATAAAATCACCCATGTTTCACATGCAAATGGATTTGGAAGATTACAACACTGATACCAGTTCAACAGACATACTCAAACACAACATCCAAGTAAATAAGGAACGTCACCACGCCTAATGAAAATACAACATTTGTATTTCACAACACCTACAGGTACATGTACATACAGGTGCAACAATGAGGCAATGTATCAGAAGTGAAGTCATTGGTGAAATGTTACCAACATGTAGAATACCATAAACAGTGGCACATCCTGAATTAGGAGAGTGTATACCTAATACAAACAGAATACTAGTATCAGGATGTGCAAATGACAGCCAAAAACTTACATAGGCACCATATATACATGCAACAACAATCAATACCAAATCTCTCTTGTCATCAAAAGTAACAAACTTTAATCTTAAACTGATAGTGATACACTGACTGCACACATTATTAAAGCTTCCCTCGAATGTAAATTAGTTGCTTAGTACCAGTAAAAACTATAGCTGAGAAAAATAATGTTACGGCAATTTTTAGTTATCATTTGGTTACAGCAAAGCAATATTTTTCTTTTAAAGACTGAAATAATTTCCCAAAAGTAGAGTTTTTCATTCTATTTATATACATCTAAATATTTACCACTACTTTATGAATGTTCTATATATGTGGTGAGAAAGGCATGCTGTAATGCACAATTAATAATTTTCCATAACAAGCACTACATCCAAATAAGCTAAATAAAGTTTAAATTAGCTAGGATCCACCTCTGTTATGGTACATTAATAAATGATCTATTATTGATATAACATCATGACTTACATGAGCTCAGTCCAGTGTCGTCTGCATGAGTAAACAAATAAACAAAAATAACATGCAGAAACAAGATTAGTATTAATTCATTTCACAAAACATGCTGTCTCAAAATGCTTTAGTATCACCTTTCACTTTCTTAGTTACAAAAAATAATTTACATTATTACAGTAATCAGAAGTGACAATTTAAGATCAAATGGTTAACCCAGTATTAGTATTATAAATACACAAATGTACTGCAATCTATAAATTTACGGGCTATTCAAATTTTCAAATATGTTTGAACAACGATATTATGCATTGCCAGTTCAAGATAAAAAACGACAATATCCATCCAACATAGAGTTTTCACGACTATCTTTGTTTTTTTTACGATGCCTCAAGATATCAAGCTGAAAGTTACTGAACAAGTTTCATGTTTTACCAATTTTTCGCCTATGAACTTAGGCAATATAAAACATTTTGGGATCCGGTAGAGGGCCAAGCATTGCTTTAACAGTACTCTCAAAATTCTTTTTAATAGTAGTAATTTTTTAGTTTGGTAAAATTAATTATCTACCATTTTATATAGGCAGGTTTGTTAAACTCCATCCCTGAATACAATATTAAATTATTGTTAAACCATAGATTGTATTTAAAAACAGAAAGCCACCACATGTATTTATTAAATACGTATATTTGAACATTCAACAGTATTATTAAACCGGAGTACATGCAAGAACACTTTCATTGTTAACTACTTAAAACTTTATTTAAATTGCATAGTAACCCAGGTAACTAATCTACCAAATAGCCTAACAAAATATTACGTAAAAAGATAAATGTTTCCTGAAAGTTCATGCATGTAGTCATATCCCACTGATTAGTAATATGTTGGTAGACAACTGAATTACTGCTACTTGGCATTCAATCAAACAACAAATTACTGAGCACTCATAATGTCAGCATTTTAACTTTTAGGATAATGGAGAGATACTATGCCAGCATCAAGCAAACCAGCACGGTAAATACCATATGCAGTATATTCAAATATTTTCCTGCCATTTATACACAATACTGGCTGGAAATAATAACAGAACAACTGGAAAAAGATTTGACAAAGACTATGGTCGATTTACTTTTTAACTTTTTCATTAATTTTGAGTTGAAAAATTGTTTTTAGCAAGTATTTTCACTTGACAACAATGGCAGAACTTCACTGTCATTTTGAGGAAATTATAGCCAATACAACTAATTATGGAATATTAATTGTAGTTAAAAACCCACAAAGATTGTGGCCAGCAAAACAAAATGAATATGGAATAAGTGTTATCAATTTTTTTTATAGTAATTTTAAACCACATTAACTGTTCTAAAATGTAATATTAATAAAAAAACACCCACAAAAATAATACCCTTTTTCACATATGCACATTATTTTATATATTTAAATACAAAATATTATGTAAAAAATATGTGAGTAAAAGTTATAAATTTGTACCCCATTATGGGTGCTTTTTGTTAAAAATTAATCCAGTAAACTAAAAGTATAAATGTTTGCAAATTGTCTTATGGTGGCCCAATGTATGTTTCAAATCGTGTAAAATTGCTTAGAATACTAATATACAATTTCTTGTGTTAGATCGACGAAAACATATGGAGTAGTGAAACTGTAAAGTTTATTATCACAACTAAATAGTTTTATTTATAATACAGTTATGTATAAAAGAAAAAAAATCAACCTTGTAATATATGCCTTTAAATAAATAAATACATACATACATATATATATTGACAGCCATAGCCAAGCTGCAGAAATGTTAGTGTATTGAACAAAGGCAACATAACCAGAGTGACAAAGTTTGAAAAGTGATGACCTTTCTCAGTGGGTGGAGAGAGAAGACTGTCAGTGGCAGCCAGCAGGAACTTGAGCAGTGATTCCCACGTGGCACGCGTTAACATATACGATTCCTTGGCAACCGATTCGATGGCACGCAGAACTCTGTGACATAACAGGGCCTGTCGCTTCACCAAGTCAACTCCTATATTAAATAACAGTAGTAAATCTTTTATAAACTTAACAAAGAAAAAAATCTAGTTATTTCAAACACACCAACAACATATTAGCAAACTAATTTAGGCTAAAATACATACATGGAAAATGTATGTCACACACACACACACATCACACATAAATACTATATATATGATGAAAAGCCTAATGCTATGTGTACACCTTCATCATTCAGTGGCAAGAGAATAAAACGGCCATACCTAGTGAAACTAGTGGGGTGCAGGTTCCCTCCCCAATACAAACAAGTTTCCTTTTTTGTTTGTCAATCTGGCGAAGACATTACATTACCATGCCCCAATACTTTTTTAAGTCCCTCTCCCCACTCCCTTCTTATTTTAGTGAGGTATGTCCATTTAGACAAGTTTCAGCATGTCATTGTTACCTGCTTGTGGCCTTGGCTTGAACAGGTTTAGTAGATGAAGTAGGATACTTTGTGCGTATGGGTTGGGGTCTTCGATCACAGGTTTCGGTACACATGGCTTGGGGATGATTAGAGCTGTGAGCCACTCACAATATACCTTCACACAGTCATTGATTGTGTCGTGCTCGGTGAGAGGCAACCCCAGGCCAAAGCAAAGAACCTGAAAAATTAAACAAACATTCTGAGAGTACTTCTAAAGAAATACATGTCCCCTACCGGGCCCAACAAATTTTCACATCTGCTAAAATTCAAGGACCATAACGGTCACACAAAAAAGGGTAAATGCTCATGAAAGTCAAACCTGATCTGCCCAATATCTTAAGTCATTATGAAGAAAAAGTAGGACAGATGGAGAGACAGGTGGATGGACTTAAAACAGAATATGACAAAACCTATAGTCCCTTCTAGTTGGACTGGTAGGGGACTAATAATTTAATAAAATTTAAAAGCTATCCTGGAAACAACCCATAATAATAATACACTTTGCCCCTGGTTCAATTCAAAATTAATTATCTATTCTTGAAAATAAAAATATTTTTAATTTGAAATTTATTTTAACACCACATACATTTAAAAATGTAGAATATTTTGTCACACTGTACCTCAAATATATCAATATGGAACCAAATCTTTCAATGATCCAAAACAACTGTTCAATATTCTGAGTTTATCAAATTCTTTAATAGAAGTGAAAACAATATCAGCTAATCAGTTTTAAATGCAGACAGGTTAAGAAGAATCTGGTACAATAGTTACAAACCTCCATGGTCCATTTGACGTCTTTGTCATCCTTCAAATTGCTCGGCTCATCACTTGCAGCAGAAATGCTGAGGTTAGCAGCAATATTTCGAACGACAACACTTGCAACTTCTTGACCTACGCCAGGTGGGAAGTTGTTTAGAACTGACTGGTTACCCTTCCCACTCTGGATCTCCTCCTGAAGGGATGACCACTCAGAATACATAGCCGTCAGTGTGGCTAAGTACACAGATGTGGACTACTTGTAGCTCGTCATCTTCAAACAATCTGCAATAAAAACAAAACAATAACATCGCAGACCTGTATAACCATCAGTGATTAACATGATAAATCTAACTTTAAAAATACAAAAAGACTACTTCCATTACCACTGCATATACATATGTATTTTCACAACTCAAGTGATGCATGTCCGAGTACCACATTAATTAACCAGATCTCATGGTTAGAAGGGTGTGATTGCTCTGTGGTATTGAAATTTCAGGTTCGGTATCAGTATTTTGGGGGTGATTTACCTCGGTATCAGTACTGACACAATACTGATACAATTATCGAGCAGTATTTACAGTATACTCAGCTTTAAATGCAGGCTCGAGTTAAGGCTCAACTGTTTTTCTGTCGATTCTCAGGAAGAACGATGTCCATTTTGCATTTGTCAGATATATTGTTAGTGCTTTACTAATTGGCAGTGAAACATTTTTTCAATACCGAAATTACGTTATTTTGAGATTTGCTTGGTACGGTAAATCGGTACTGACATAATACCAATACCGAAAATTATTTGTGCGGTTTTGTGATATACAGTCTCATCCATACCACCAGCTCTACATGTACATGGCAACCCTGAACTGTCTAGATAGGAAATGATTTATAGTGCTCGTAATAGCTTCTTTTTTCTTTTAAATAAATAAATAAATTTCACTCTCAAATTTAAGATACATTTGGCTATAAATATACCATAAACCATCCTCATTGTTAATGTTACTTTGAAATGCAACAAAGTTTGAGTATTTTATATGTCATGATATATAGTCTCCCAGTATAGGCCTCTGAAAATTAAGAGAACTGTAGTTTCATTTGTGCCAGTCTAGTTTTGTGAGAAGGCAACTATATAGAGTGCTCATCCAAGGATTTATCCACAATTTTCACCACGATCTCATATCCAATTGGAAATGGGAAAATGGGAAAATCATACTTGCAACATTTTTCAAGCCACTGAATGATGTATCTAGCTAGAGTGTTTTCTAGCCCTCCCCTGTTTATATGTTATCAGGGTTGTCCCTGACAACATATGTGGGGATCGAGGGCTATTAAGGATACTTGACTTAAATGATGAAGTAAACCAGTTACAAGAACTTATAATTATTATTATATGTGTAATTGAACGGTATGTACTTTTATTTTAAAATTTAAAAATAATTAAAATAAATAAGATATAGTAGGTGAAGTATTGCCAAATAAATACAAGTATAGAGAATGTCCAAGCGACTCTAAAATTCGATTAAATGAAAAATGAAGACCACACACATTTGATGATTAAAAAAAAAAAAAAAGAAAAAAAAAGAGTATACTCTTTATTCAAGAACTGGGTGCATCCGGGTTTTTTTCATAGAAGTCTATTTTATTTTCAGTATAGTGTGGAATTTTTATCATTGCACATGCTTTAACCATTTTGGTTGCTATTGTCAGTTAGTGTCGACAAGCAACATTAAACTCAACGTAGTCACATTCTGTATGGGAAGCCATGGCCGCTGGCGTTTATTCAGGTTTGACATGTTTTAGTGCATCTACCCAGAAGAGGCGTCTGATCTCTTCTTTTCGAAATTTATAAAACGATATTTTTTTTTTACATCATGTTATGATTTATGCAGCCAACTGCACAACTTGTTTCAGGTATCTTGGCCGTTAACTGCTGTAAATGATCGACCAAAGTTGTCTCAATTCACTATCAAACCATACGTAACTAAGGAAGAGCTTCACCGTGTCACGTGATAAACGATGGCGGTCAGGGGTCGAAGTACCTGTATGTTCGGTTCCGAGAATAACAGGTTGTAGGCTTTCTACCAAAAAATAATTTGAGGGTATGTAATAAAAACAAAACAGACAATAAGTCCCCCCACTTGCATAAACCAAATACAGTTATGACACAACAGAAGGGCCCTGTTGCTTTCATATAACATCACGTCTGGGACTGTATCATTGATTTCGTATTACGTAACATCATAAATGGAAGCAAAACAAACTGCATTTGGTTAATAGACTTCCACTAGCTAGTCGACATATGTGGATGTGGAATGGGTTGAAAGCACACCGAAGTGCTTCATAACTAAAGATAGTAGTAACAACAACTGGAAGTAATCATACTCAGTGCACATCAATTCGCACTGAATCATTGGGTCTTTGGCATGTAAACAGTATTTGTCAGACACACTTGACTGGAATATCTGATGATATGACATATTATTTGCTAAGTCTATATTTCGTAATAAATTACAATCAAAGTTTATATTACTATGATGTTTTTGGTAATGCTTGACTTTAAATGTCTTTTTAAAGTTAATTCTTATGGAAGTTATTTCTGAGAACCGTCACTGTCAGGCAGAAACACATGACCAAAAGTAGTTTGTGCAGTCAAATAAGCTTAATAACTGCTAAACAAAATGCTTTGAATAAACACCGCATGCAGTTTAGAAGAAACAACCAAAGAAACAATCATAACCTCTGTAATAATACAATTTATCATAGCTTTTTGAAGTTTTTCACTTTTTTTTTCACCATTTTCCTCCAAAACAGGAAATTGTAAACATATGTACTCAACATTGAAACGATTTAGGCATAAATTAAAATACACAAAAAAACATCAAACGTCATTAGTAAATATATTTGCTTATTACCACAAAAATAACTGCATGTATTTTTAACTGCAACAATTGTAATAATAAATCAAGTGAAACAGCCTAACCACCTCTCTCATGGTCAAATATGTTTGAATCCGTATTCGTCGTAAGACGAGATTTTATATTTTTACCGGAAATGAAAACAGACTGCATGACACCGCAGACTTCGTGAACAAGAGAAAACAAAATATGAGTTCCATTGGAACAGGTGTAAGTTTCATAAAATGATGACTTATTAAATTCGAGATGTAAATAAATATCTTTACTTGTTTATACATCCAGGATATGTTTTGTTTCGGTTTTTCTTATTTGTTTCTTTTCCCAGGACAGTGTTGGATGTTTTGTTACAAAATCATGAAAATGAAAATGTTCATGAAGCTTTTTCAAAACAGACCCGAAGTCTGAATTGTAAGGTTGAGATTTATCCAAGTTTGAGATTGAAGGCAAACTATTTCTGAGCATAAATAGGAAGCACTTTCCTTTGGCACTGTCACTAACCCTAACTATTTATAATATTAGATTATAAGTATTTATAATGTTCTTTATACATATGACAGTGCCAAAGGAAAGCCATAAATATTGTTGTTTCCATGGAAAGTTCTTTGAATGATTCAGCAACGATATGTGAAACAAAATAGATTGCAATCAATTAACGTAAAAAAAATCAATAATGTGGACATAAAACAAATCCTTTCTTAGTGTAGCGACGAGCAAGCAAAGGGCCGCTACTCTAAACTCATTTTGACAAAATCGCGTCTCAGATTACATGCATTTTTCTCCAGCCTTATGTACATTAACGACTGGGGTAATAATGGGAATTGTGCCGAATATGTAAACTAGGGTGATGAATGCATTAAATCAAGTAACACTGCCATTTTAGTGCGAAGTAGATACTGACAATTGTTTTTTTACAAACATTGATAAACACTTTAAAGACATTTAAACATCCAGACGCAACTTCATATGTTTATAATATAATGGGAAATACTTTTAACAAATGATATTCGCCAGTGACATATTTTAAAACAACCGTATTCATAGTTAGTTTGTTTATGAAACGTTGGTACCGAGTAGTTATGGTGACCGGAAAAATACCTTGCAAGGGACGTAACTTCTCTAGAATACCTTGCAAGGGACATAACTTATCTGGACGTACACGTCACTAATGGTAGTTGTGTTTCTTGATAATAGCGCGCATACTTCCGTAAATGATATATAAATAACGTGGTAGACATTCAATAAAGCTTTTATAGGTTTAATTAATACCAAATTAGTTTGTTTTTGAAGAATAAATCACATTGAGAAAGTATTGAGTCACTGAGGACCAAAATATTTTTGTAGTGTTAACAGAAAAAAAAAAAATACTATACAGCCATTAGCCAAAAGTTTTTAGTGATACAGTTGTAGAACACAATTGCACACTTCTAGTTCAAAGTTTACTCCTTTATTTTTTTTTTATTTTTTTTGGAGGGGGGGGGGGTTTGGTGGTGGTTCTTTGGAAAATATTTAATCACCAAGTGTGAATAAAAGAAACTGTAGATTTCTTTACATAAATTAAAATAGAATATAGTAATTGGCCAAAAATTTCAGTGTTACAGTCATTTTTGTTGCATTTGTATACACTGACAAATGATTGAGTGACAGTCAGTGTGGCAAAAACATGTTGTATAGTGTTTCAGAAATTGATATGTAATACACCAACATGACCAAATGTATGTCTTTTATCATACTGTACTCATTTATGAACATTTTGATACTGATCATGAGGGATTCACTGCAAATTTCTCAAGCAACTAATAATTAAACAAAATATTTCTGTATTCAAGATTACCGTGTATTATTTTGTTGACATCATTGTTGTACCTGCACTTGTATGTATTGAGTAAAATACAAATTGGTGCTTTTTAAACAAAGTTACGAACATCAGGAATATAATCATGATATTTAGTGGTACGTTCAAGACAAGTTTCACATATATTATTTAAAATGACCAATCAAAACCAATTGTTCATACATAATTTTAGCCAATGGTAACAAAACTGTGATTCCAACTGACATCTGCATTTTAACAACACCAGTCATGTTTATTGTTTCATTTAGTAATAATACTAAAAACATGCTTGTTTTATTTAGGTATTGAAACTATTTCCTCATTCCAGCCAGTGCACCACGACTTGTATATTAACGGTTGGAAAGTGCATATAAAAGATCCCTTGCTGCTTATGGAAACATGTAGTGGGTTTCCTCTCTAAGACTATATTACAAAATTACCATATGTCTGAAATCTAATAGCCGATGATTAATAAATCAGTGTGCTCTAGTGGTGTCGTTAACCAAAACAAATTTTGAAACCATTTTTGTTTGTTCATCCAGTAATGTTGTCTCAAGTCATAATAACTTGGACTTTAAAATAATTCTGATATCAAAACTCGATTCATAATCTTGTAACAAGATGCTTTCAAAATCAACTGTTGCTTGTAAACGGTCTTTCAGCAAACTGAACCAGCTAAAAACACTGCAAAGAAATAGAATGTCACAGGAAACTTCAGTCTGTACTGTGCATTATGCATCTTGGCCCTGAAATAGAAAGTTTTGATCCAGAAGAAAGTATTCAACACTAGATTGAGTGTGCAAAAGGTATACACCATGTAAATGAACACAGTCTTCCTACTGTGAATTCCTGTGGTGGAATTTGATTAATAATTCTTGTCCTTTTAACAAATTTAATGACATGGTTTATATTCTTATGTGTTTTATGCTCTTGCTTGTCTGGCCTAAAATGAAAGTTACAACATGATTTAATTGTTTGTTTCATTTTACTGTTATATTTGTAAATTTGTAATGTTACAAATTATATAAAAATTCCAGTTATAATTGATCAGGAATTTGGGCTAGTGACCTTTCAAAACATTTATCATATTCTGTCTTGTTGTTTAGTGCATGTTTTATCTGGGTGTGTGAATAGCTATATATAAATTACTGTGTGCAACTGAATTGCAAATACATGTAATGTTGTAAAATGTTGGTGATGGGAAAGCCTTTCAGCTCAATAAATACATACATAAACGTTTTTTCGTTTTTCCCATTGACATATATACCAATAAATAAACACTGTTTAGTATATTTGTATGAGTATTAGTAAATTTTATCATCAATTATGTATATATCCTTAGTAGAAATAATATATATAATTTGATTATTAATATGTAGCAACACTATAAGAAGTTTTCACTTTTTGGCATTTCACAGACACAATTTTGGCAGACGGGTCACATGTTTGACAGGCAGCTAAAAATACAGGGAGTGACTAAACATATTGAAATTGTGAGGATAGTTTGATGAGATAACAAGTAAAATTGTCATATTTTTAGTTTTTTTGTTATAATGCTTCATTTTAGTGTGGTATGGTGAAGACACGTTTTTGCCAAAACCACGAAATTAGCCTCTGCAATACCTGTGAAATCGTCATTTTTCTGACTATAAAAAAGAGGTTTTTCTATGAAATATTAAAACTTATTTGTTTATTTTCCTTCTAATTAGGTCCATTTGCTTCAGTTTACATAAAAAAAAGTTTTTAAAAAGTGTTTTAAAAAAATGCTTGCTCTATGCTACTTAGTGTTTTAGCATGGTGCAGCACTAGTTCATCAAAATAAACGTCTCTGGCACGATATTTATTATTGTGATGTTTATTGCTGTGCCGTAACATTTATCCATTGGATAGAATTTTCCATTTGCAATCACGATTTAATAAAATCAGGCATATGTGCTTTATTTAAGAGCCTCAACACGTACAACAACATATTTTAATAAATTTTAGACAAAAATATTAAGTACAATACCTTTGGTAACCTTTCCAGGATTAGATGTTTAAAGATGACACATTTAAACATTATGAAAGTTATTTTTATCCTGGCACCTCGAAAATGCGGAATGAAAATATTGTGGAACGAGAATTATTCGTATCAAGCATTTTACATACACCCAATAAAAAAAAATATTGCAGAACTGAATGGAATTGATTATTTATTTTGTTATTTTTGTTTCTATATATGTGCTTTGTGTGGGTTGCATTATATGCATTATCACATTAAAGTTTTGGGGTGTATTATTATGTATTTTAAGGCCTTCATTTATTTTCTTTTTTAGAAATTATTATTTCCTTTAGTATTTTTGTTATATATATTATTATTACAGGCCATTGCTTACATTTGTTTCAAAGGTTTTTCTCTCTTTTTTTTTGTTCTTAAAAAAAATCTTACTTTAATTATCATTGCAGGTCATTAGTTATTTTAAGGGTCTTGTTTATTTATTATTTGTTTTTACTCTCTTTTTTGATGTTTCATTTTTTTTCACCTAAAAAATCATTTGAACATTAACCTTTCTTAATATTTATATTAATCTTTTATAGCAAGTTCTAGGGAAAGGTGAATAGACACACAAATAATGGGAAAACAGACAATTTGAAAGTTAAACTGGCTGTTGAAAACATTTCATACATGTAAATCTAACATGTTATAATGATTGTCAGCTCCATGTAATTTATTCATTGAAACATATTCATGTAACTACTTTCAAAACTTGTACTATAAGTCATATGTAGTTACATTACAAATCTGCACAGCAATGTACTTAAATGAAGTACTGAAAAAGTATGTTCAACTACATAATTATCAAGCATTAAGTCTCAAATGTTAACCATAACATTTAGAAATTAACATAAGTGTATGTACATGTTAACTGTAAACTTACCTGAAGTTATCCTGGTACCAACAAAATAACAGGAATGATACACATCCATCCCACTACTTGCATGTTATTGTCAAGTGCACACCAGTGTGCAGACAGGTACACGGCAGTCATCACAAACAGCAGTTGTCATCAAGTCACAGTTATGCATTAATTACAAAACATGTTCATATGGTTGCGAGGCAATCCTCAGCAACACAGTTAATGTTCAAACGGTTAACTAGGAATCAAAATATGCATTGATGACAACTGCTGCTTGTGATGACTGCCTTGTACCTGTCTGCACATTGGCTAAACCGATGTGTATTTTGATTCCTACTTAACCTCTGTGTTGTTTGTATATAAGTCTCTATGTGTGTGTGTGTGTATAACGGAAACATTTATAAATGAGAAAAACCCCGTTTTATTTAGTTAATAATTAAATTAATCAATTAATTTATTTATTATCATTATTATTAAATTAATAATTTATTTATTATGTTATTTATTTATTTATTATAATTACTAACATTATGCAGTAATTTAATATTATATTATTATTTATTAAGTATTAATTAATTGATTTTTAAAAAATATTATTCATTAATTAAGTTTATTTATTATTATTATTATTATTATTAAACGTGATATTCCATTAAATATCGTGGAAGCAACGTGTGAACCTGAGACGAGTAATAATAAAAATAATCCGATTCCGCCAACAGTTTTCAATCACATTTTAAATATGCTCATAATGGCCGGCGGAAATATTCGAGATTTTGTTTGTAACTGAAAACTGGATAATTGCAGGATTACTATTTGGACAAACTGTCTATTTATGCGTAAAACGTGACTCGGGAAGTTTTCTTTATACAGTAAGTGTTTATATTTATTGGTACATCTCATATTTCGCCACAAAATAATTAATTCCATGGTTGTATCAATTTCCCTGAAATCTGGGCGGAAAGTGCGCACTTGCTTTTGCTGTTAAACTTGTAAACATGGGTCCAATAAATGTAAAAATGTAAAAAAACGGACCGTAGATGTTTACCTTGGTGAACTAGATGCAGCACCATTCCTCAATAATCTAGCACCACCTTGCCTTAATCAGCACCATGCTGCCCTGAGATTAAAGAAGCCTTTTTCACTAATTAATTCTAAAATTGCCTTTATAAAACACCCAAAAAGGTATTATTAATCAGGGCTTCTAGAATTTTTGTTAAATCCACTAGCCATGGGATCAGTGATTAAATCAAATTACTAGCCGCAATTAAAAATTCACTAGCCCTACTTTACTTTAAGTTAATACAATTTTACTAAATAATAGTAATTATCAGATATATCACCTAAAGAGGCAGATAGGGCTTAAAAACACTAACATTGGGAGTTGAGGTGGGGTCAGGATATTCATATTTACAAAATAGACTCATTTGCAATATTTAACTATTATTTTGTTTACTAGCCGCTGGGCATGTCAATAGTAGTTATTTACTAGCCCAACACTGAATATCACTAGCCATGGGCAGGGGTTTCCCCAGGGCCGTTAGGCGTAGCGGCTCGACATGCCTTAAATCAATTGCCGCTACGCCTTGATCTGAAGTACTTTAGAAAAACAATTATCACAAGTACGAGCGTGGCAGTCGACTACCTCTTGCAAACAACTTGTGTACCAGTATATCAAGCACACCTAATCACTATGACAGGTAAAACACTTCCTAACTACTTAACAATGGACCAGTCGTCTGCTCACAATTGGTGTTTGGTAATTTTACCACATCTACTGGGACCGCTAATCTGTCAGGAAGGCACTTACGTGTAATGGGATTCCCGTGCCGAGCAATCAAGCTTCAAGGCCAATCAAAGAAGATGCCTATTTAACTCAATAAACAATAGGTGAAGCACTTTTTAATAGTACAGTTAAGTTGGCAATCAGTAATTTCTATCCTAACACGGTTACACCCCCTTCCCAAAACACATACTGAAAACATCCAGGACTGTTGGTAACTAATTTAGCCATAGGCTAATTAAAAATAATTTTTACCCAAAAAATGGCTAATAAAATTAGCAAGTGGCTAAAAAATTTGCTGAGCCATTTTCTATCTTCTGATGTGAATAAACAGTTACATAATCTATTCGACACCTCAAACATAATAATACCAAATATTCAATTAGCATAATAGCGATCTCGCGACCAGTAACAAGAAACGGTGTTATCCAGAATACAGCGTATGCCTTATGATGTTTGCTAATTTTAATAATCAAGGTTATTAATTTTAATGGCATGCATTCGACATGTATGACAGCAATGTGACGGTGATTCAATGTCTGGAAGATATGTAACTTGCTATTTTAATTTTGTAAAGTCTTTGAACCAAAGTAATGAAAACAAACCGACAATGCATGTCAATTTGAATACACATGCCAGTTCAGGGCCGAAAGACATATCGGCTATCCCAAGGGCTGAGTTCAGCTAGACCGAAAGAAAACAAAATGTTCGCTACACTGGTTTGTGTGCTTCACGTTAAACCAAATGGACACCAATCAAATAGTTCGCGAACGTTAGGAAGAACATTCGTTGGCTGAACTGAGGAACGCTCTTGGCGTAATATACGTCACGCTTCAGAGTCAGCTGACACCCACGTGTCAAGAGACATCGTTGCGGACATTAAACAATACAATTACACAGAAGTAAATCTTGATGTAAATTTGTAGAAAAGCAATAGTTGTTTGCATCAATGAATACCTAACTGCAGTTTCGGTTATTTCCTTTGTCTTTGTTAATTTTGTACCTATGGTCGTGAGCACGCATGCAGATCGCGATCGCGGGAAATGAACATGCAGTATTTATACAAATTGCAGTTACACGTACACTGAATTAGTTTACAATAATCATATTTGTTAGATAATGCTAGATATATATTTGTAAAACTGTGAGGTGACATTTAATAAGTTAGCTGGATTTTAAAAAGACCGTACAATTTTATTTTATTAACGTTTTTATTTTTTTTATTTTTTTATTATAAATGAATATACTGTGAAGTCAGCATTCTTAGCTTAGGTATTTTACAAGCAAAAATCACAACAAGCATTTAACACGACGCTGAAATCAACAGCAACAACATGGTGCAAATTATGAAATTGTTGGGGGTGGGGAATTGATGGGATATTTTAAAACAAAATTTAACCCCCCCAAAAAAACAACAACAACAAAACCCAACATGATTTGATGGATTGAAGGCAAACGCTTAACTGTTTTCAACCCACTACCCCACTTCTTTTGGCTTGATTTTTGTGTTATAATGATGCTAAATATGTAGGCGCCTTAAAAAAATCCTGGGGAAAGGCCTGCATGGGAGTGAGGCTACCATAATCTAGAAGCACTGTATTAATTAATAAAATATGCCTTTTATATGTTTTGCCATTTATTTATTAAAGCAAGCACATAAATTACATTAATGTTTATTTCAATTAATTTTTGTGTATTTTTAATGAAAAGCAAATGCCCCGAAAATGCCCCCAAAGTGTTTGGTCTACCATCAGTGTTTCCCCTAGGGGCCGGAAGGACCCCTCACCGACCCCGTGAATTTCTTTACCGGGACATTAAAAATTGTAACTAGTAAAGAAAGGGACGAGTTCAGTTCTGTGATTAATTAGCCGATATTAAAAAAAAAAAAAATGCAAATGCTAGTAGTCATAAATATACTAGTATTCCACAAATATGTACATTGTTAGAGCCCGGTGGCCAGTGAGGGGAAAACAAATAAACCATGATGATGATGATTGATGAAAAAAAAAAAAAATCGGCCAACATCTATATTATATTAAATTATATTTAAACATTACATAATTAAATTTGCAAGACTTGAATTTTTTTTTTTTTTTAAGTGCGTTATATGAATAGCCTGCATTCACCCCAATCCCCCAATGTTAGTATTTTTAAGCTCTATCTACCTCTTTAGGTGACGTATCCAATTATTACTATTATTTAATAAAATTATACTAACATAAAGTAATGCAGGGCTAGTAAAAAAATTTTAATTTTTAAATAATTGATCCCATGACTAGTGGATTTTATAAAAATTCTAGAATCCCTGCAGACTATAACAGGAAGTGTTTGTTTTTTAGAACTTACAAAAAGTCGGATCCATTATTTGTTGTTGTTTCTGTAAACATTAGCGACAGAAGTGGTTGTTTTAACGTTTTCTACGCGTACTTATGTGCCGTCATGCAGGCCAGTAAATACAGAGGGGTTCCACTAAAAATGCACTCATTACTTGAGTTTAAAAAAAACAAAAAAAACAAAAAACTTTCAGTAGCAACACGTTTATTGTTCAGTTGTACTGTGGCGGTGAAACAAATAATTTTAAAGAAATATTTTAACTTTAAAATGCTTAGGTCTGCAGACTTAGGTGCCACCAGTGTATATCAATTACCAGCATTAAAGAGAGTTCCAGCTAGTGCTGAGTTCAGCCAGGCTGAGCAGAAAAACATTCGCTAGACTGGTTTATGCACTGCATGGTAAACCAAATGTTCATGTCAGAATCCAGTCAAATATCCTTTGCTGACTGAACTTGGGGAAGGTCATTGGACTCTGTTGACTGTTCATAACACGTGCATTGCAGCTATCACTGGATTACAGGTAGAGTGACAGGTTGTGTACATGTTGAACCGTGGCTGTGGTGCAGTACGGGTTTTTTATTTCGAGTGAAATGTTCACCATATATACCTACAAGTCACTTGAAGTTTTATGGTTGGCCTGATGATGTAGATATACATATAGGGAGAGATTGTTATGATAATAGTTCTATGGAAATGGATAATCTAAAACAATAAAATGTAAGTAATGTTTGAATTCAGTGATCATAAACGGCTCTAATAGTGAAAAATATTGTGTAGTGTTTAAAACTAGGGTCTGTCCCTTTAATGAAAATAATTTTAATTCTATATTGCATTAAATATATTCTGACACTTTGATGTAATATAATTAAAAGATAAAGATTGAACTGGCACATTACTGCAGACTGACTACGCTGTATATGATAAATTGTCATCCCCTTACAACCCCATTGTTTTTTATCTTGTCATCAATGTGTTAACTAATGCTTCACTTTTAGTCAACGAATACCGACACTGGTATAAATGAATCTGATAGCATATTGGCAAACAAAATAAATAACAAACTCATCATTCAGATTTACTTATAATCCGAAGTTGCATACATGTAAAATGTCTGTGGAAAATGCTGTGGACACTATATTTCCATTTTTTTGCTGTGGTCATTTTCTTAATTGCAGAGGTTGATTAATTTTTAATGTTTTGAAAATTTGAGACAAAAAATGAATCATAGTAATTTTATACAATATTGCCTAGTCAATTCATACCATTGTGAACAGTAAGTTTGTACCATATAATGATAAAAAAAAACATAAAATGAATGGTTACCAGTCACATCATCCTGAGGAGAAAAACAATATACTTGAGGAAGAAAGTTTATAAAATTTATACAATAACTAAATTTATTATATGCATAGTAATGAAGTATGTAGATCTACAGAAACCATAAAAGTGATATTCGGTGAAAAGTCATATGTTGACTGTATTTTAGTTACAGTGAAAATACAGAAATCATATTTATATTTTGGTGAACATTAATCAATCAGTTATCTCCCTTGTAAATTATTACAAGTTTAAGTTTAAGTTTGATGATGCATCTGGTCAGATTTGAAAAACAAAAGTAATTTAAACAAGTCAATTGTACCTATAAAAAATTTGATATATAACTATATATTATATTGGTGAGGTATGATGACTAGATAAATTTCATTTTTACATTATGATATGAAATGACTCTCAGTGATGGTACAAAATGACTAATGTGTGAAAATTATTCCAAGTTCGATGATGAAATAAACATAATATTTTTTGTTAATTTTGAATAGGGACAAATGATAATTGATTGACAGTGTTCTACTATTTGATGTCATAGAATTGTGTAGCAATCTCTGAAACGTAGCTAGCAAATTGCTAAATAAAATGTTATAGACAGTGTCATGTACCTTAATATCACAGTAACTTTGTTAACCAAGATGAAAAAGTTCTAACATAATTGAAGAGCAACAGTATTCTTTGGTGTTTTCGGGCTAGGTTCATCAGTCCAGATCTACTAATATTAATTACTGAATGTGGACATTTTCTTATATATATGTATATTTGTATGGCTATATTTATGCCAGGCCCATATTTAAAAATATGTATTACTCTTAGATGTACATGTACCAAAATACAAATGTAAGTAGAATGGTGGATGTTGTGTGGCACTAAACTACTTGGAATAGTTTTTGATTTACATAAAACACAATACATAGACCTGTACCTTTTTCCTTGAATATTCCAACATGTACTTGTACATGTAGGTGAAGTTTACTGTTTTCAGTAAGATGATTAACAGTCCATATTTGTATTTTTTCAGTATGATTTGTCAGCATCACAGTTTTCTCCTGATGGCAGAGTTTTCCAAGTAGAATATGCTCAGAAAGCTGTAGAAAATAGTGGGTAAGTGGATCTGTTTTTACAGGTATTGTCAAGATGAAACATTTAATGATTAAAAAACTAGGCCATGGCTTGTGCTTATCAAACTTTACAATCTACAGTCCTTCCAGAAGGGTAAAGAAAGAAAGAAAGAAATGTTTTATTTAACGACGCACTCAACACATTTTATTTACGGTTATATGGCGTCAGACATATGGTTAAGGACCACTCAGATTTTGAGAGGAAACCCACTGTCGCCACTACATGGGCTACTCTTTCCGATTAGCAGCAAAGGATCTTTTATTTGCGCTTCCCACAGGCAGGATAGCACAAACCATGGCCTTTGTTGAACCAGTTATGGATCACTGGTCGGTGCAAGTGGTTTACACCTACCCATTGAGCCTTGTGGAGCACTCATTCAGGGTTTGGAGTCGGTATCTGGATTAAAAATCCCATGCCTCCCCTGGGATTCGAACCCAGTACCTACCAGCCTGTTGACCGATGGCCTAACCATGACGCCACCAAGGCCGATTCCAGAAGGGGAATGCCTTTTTTCATACTATGGAATTTACCCCAAATAATTTATTTCTGAGCGGATTGTTTTCTAAATTACACACAAAAATAGTATTTTATTTGTTAATTCCAAAATACTTTTATTTTTATTCTTATATCAAACCAACCTAAAATTATTTACACAAAAAAAACATTTATGTAGGAGGATAGGATGGACTATAGACCTCCGATCTCTAATAATGTCATACAATTTGTTTGGTGTTGCCATGGTGTCTTGAGTCTAGACTAAAAGTTTTATAAGCAGAGAGCCAAGTGCTATACATATAAATGTTTTAAAAGCTGAACTGGAGACTAATACGATAGCGGTGCTGTACAAACTGCATGTAACAGATCAATAAGACTTCAGCAGACTATTAGAGTAGGACACTTGCAGTCGGGACCCAGGACAGGAGCTTATAAAACAAGTATAGGCACGAATCACAGATGTGGAGTCCTGACTTGGTAATGGCACAAAAAGAAAACTACTGTATTTGTAAGTTTATGAAGATACTTAAAACCTATTTTTATTGTTTAATTTCAGGACAGCTATTGGGATTCGTGGTAAAGATGGAGTGGTGTTTGGGGTTGAGAAACTGGTTACATCAAAACTGTATGAAGCGGGCACCAACAAGAGGATATTTAACATTGACAGGCATATTGGGGCTGTAAGTGTCACTGTAATTTAATTACGTGATGAAATCTTTTTGACACAAAAATATTTAATAAATAGGAAAATATTACACAGTAGTTTCCCATGAGGATATTAAGACTCGGTTTTATTTAGTTCATTATGTATGAGAATTTCCTTATCTTTTTTGCTATATTTTTCATTCCATTTTTAGTTTTTTCTGTGATTTGTGTAAATTTAGGTAGAAAATTGGGAAATGTGCTTGAATTGAGAGTTATTGAGGATTGTCGGGACAGTGTGTCTGTATTATTATCATTTGTTGATTATTGACATAGAACCTTTTTTGTGAACTACATCACAGACTTGCTTGCAGTACCTATTTATTCTGTCAATGTTTGTCACAATAATCTTATGCCACAAACATTGCTATTTTTATTTATTGCTGTGGTTTATGTGTAAGATGTTACTAACCGATCACCCTCTATAACCCTCTTAAATATTTCTGGGTTGTGTCCATAAAGCTTCCATCATATGCAAGATTTCATTAAATTTATTATAATTATTATTTTTTTGCAGTCAACATTGTAATTTTAATTTTCCTTAAATAAAAATATCTATCTACATGTATGCTGTCTTAAGTGTAAGAGTAAGGCTTTAGAAGAATTTAATTTATTGTTTATTTTACTTTTTAGGCTGTAGCTGGTTTGCTGGCTGATGCCAGACACTTGGTGGACAATTGTCGGGATGAATGCTCCAACTACAGACATAACTATGGGTCATCCATCCCTCTTAAGGTTAGCTTGTATTGGTTAAGTCTGCAGAGTAACACTTCATGTTAGTTTCTAATTTGTACTTTTGTCTACAGTTCATGTGATATTTACCTAGGTAACCAGTTGTTAGATTAAATGTGGATTATATTTATATAATTGGTTGCTTACCTGCCGATACATTGCACGTAGTTAAAAATGTTTGGCTCAGGTTGTTCAGTTCAAAGACCCTTATGTTCACAAATGCAATAATGATAACTACTGGTGTGCTGTGCATCAAGTTTCCAAAATCAGTCTGAACACTTTTGGAGTATATTTGCATAAACAAAGTGTTAGTGGTCTTGAAGTATGCAAGTTTTAGTTTAAATATGCTTAACCAACATGCAAAGAAATTGATAATGACAGATTGTACTAAATCTTGCAACTGCCATCTAATAGAGTATGAAAAGATTTCTTCTTGAAGGATCATGTCAGTTTGTACTTCACAATGATTTGGGAGAACAATGTTGACCTACTATGAAAGATTGCTGCTTAATCCTGTGTCAAAGTGACTTACTTTGTAATTTGCACCTGACATGTTATTGTATAGGAATGCATATATGCTAATATTTTCCTTTCTTGCAGCATCTCACAGACAGGGTCTCCATGTATGTCCATGCTTACACCCTGTACAGCTCTATTCGACCATTTGGGGTAGCTGTCATTCTCGGTTCCTATGAAGAGAAAGGACCACAGATGTATCTCATTGACCCATCAGGAGTATCATGGGTATTGTTTTGCACAAATTTATATTATCATCCCAAAGTACTGGTTCATCGGGGGGGGGGGGCTATACTATTAGTTTTTATTTCTGTCTGTCCGTCTGTTCTATATATAGTTTTCTGGCAATGCATCAAGTTACTGAGCTGAAATTTTGTGTATATATCTTTATCATACAGAGTTACAGATGAAGTGTGACTTTTGTGTTTAATTGAATTTAGGAGATAAAAAAAATTGTTGGGCCAGATAGGTGACATGGGGAAAAAAAACTGTAAAGAATTTTCAAAGAAAATGATTATAGAATTTATGGATCTCAATGAGCTTGAAGTTCAAAGGGATTAGGATGTAGCTCAGTGTTAGTGTGTACCTGATTGATTACCCTTGATGGTGTATAGGGGGGATCCTGTGCCAAAGGCCATGGTATGTAGTCCTGATTTAGTGCAATGAAAGATTCCTTTCTGTTTTATTGGTAGGAGTAGGCTACATAGTGGCAGGGTTTTTCAAATTTGTATCTCTATTTACAACATTTTGAGCTAAACCAGGCCTTCTAGAATACGGTGGCCCGATGCCCGAGGCCAGTGTCTTTTGGATTCGGGCCAGTAAAAGTTATTTTGTACAATCCCGATGGCAAGTGGTAAAAAAAAAAAAAAAAAAAAAAAAAAAAAAAAAAATCTACAATGCTACGTCCTACGATCATACAAAAACAAAATAAACATCTACAAGTCACTTCTTTCAATTTGCTATCACATGCAATATTTCACTAACAAACAGTTGGCCACCAGTAATCTCTGACCCATCCATGACATCAATATACCCATTGATATAACTTTATTAAAGTTATAAAGTGTAAACATTGGAAAAATAAAAGTTCATTGTTTTGCCGCCATTTTGTTTTTGACACTGGAATTCAAAGATTTGTTACTCTAATACTAATAATATGCAAAATGGTAACCAGTCTTTTATTAGTTTTAAAGGTTGCATGTCACTATTTACAAATACTTAATTTAATTTAATTTATAAAATATGACATAAATTGCAAAAAAGTTTTTTAAAAAGCTTAGGAACACAGTATCATGAAATAGATAAATTTAACAAAATACCCAAATTGAAAAATTATTAATATGGTGTGTGTGTTGGGGGGGGGGGGGGGGGGGGGGGGGGGGACATGTACAGCTAATAAAGGTTTAAACTGCAATACATGTACACTTTATGCTAATAAAGGTTCTTAATTGTTTGTTTTCTCTTGTAACTTTATTCTAAATTGATGAAAATTATTTGCATATTTTCTCAGTATGAAAAATGGACATTTAAAAAGTTAATTATTTTAATTTACAGTTTTTTTGTTTTATTAACAGTAAAAATTGGGCAAGTGAATTTTTCACCATGGCCAGTGAAATTTTCAAATCCACTGGCCCTATGGCAAGTGAATTTAAAAAATATTCTAGAACCCCTGGCTAAACATATGCTATACACCAAATAATCATAGTTTAAAATGTACTGAGGTGTCTGTTGTCAATTATCCCTTTCCTTGACTTTGAAATGACTATTGGCCTTTAAAATTAAGAAATTATTATTGATTTGAAATAAATGTATTTTTCGTTCTTATTATTACTTAAAAACCTTTAAGCCTAGTCATATTTGTTGATATATTACCAGAAAATAAATGTTTATTACCAAAACCAGTATGTTCATAATATATTTCTTCTTCTTTTAGGGTTACTATGGCTGTGCAGTGGGTAAAGCAAAGCAAGCTGCAAAGACTGAAATCGAAAAATTAAAAGTAAGTTGTTTGAGTACAACAGATGTGTTATTTTAGTAACATCGATTCTCAAAATTAAACTTGTTATTTTTGGTTTTTTATTCGCTATCATTAGCTTTTCATTTTTGTAAAAATTTGCTGATATAATTTGTCACCCATTAAATAAACAAAATGACTTGGATTGTAATAAAACTGATATTCTTCTTGCATTTTTTTCTTGAATTGAGAGTTATTGAGGATTGTCGGGACAGTGTGTCTGTATTATTATCATTTGTTGATTATTGACATTTTTTGTGAACTACATCACAGACTTGCTTGAAAATTAATAGTATAACAATACAGCATATAATTAAAAAAGTAGATGTCTTTAAATGCCTTTAAACATTACTTAATGAAGTTAGTGACATATAGATCTATATTTTTTGTTAAACATATTTTTGAATTTGTTTTATCACAGATGAAAGATATGACAATGCGTGAACTGGTTAAAGAAGTAGCAAAAATGTAAGTATATCGATTTATAATTTTTTTAAATATCTATTTGGCATGCTTGAACATCTTTGTAACACTTATAGTCCTTCTCACAGGGAACTCATTTTTTCATACTGAAATTATTTAGAAAAAATATTTTTGTAGGAGAATGGGATGGATTAGATAAATAGAGACTTTCATCATGTTAAAGAGATCATCTTTGTTACTCAAGCAGATCATGTGCATGTCTTAATCCGGCTAACTTACAAAGTGACAGGTTTTTGGGGATAATATCTAAAGGGTGTGTCTGCAGATTTTAGTATAAAGAAAAAGTACACTCTCGGTAGTGGAAATTTTGAAAGAGTCTATTTCGACCCAGGATGAGGCTTGCCGAGTCCCAGGGTCGAAATTTCCACCACTGAGAGTGTACTTTTTTTTCCCACATGACCGCATATGATGGAGTCTTTTTCTCCCATCCATCCATTCATTAAATAAACCATAAAACTAACCCAACTCGCATTAATATGACATCATATATTACAAACAACGTATTATTCCCCATGTTAAAAGCAATGACATCATGGCCTATGCAAGACAGATTTATTTTATAGCTAGGGATGGGAGAAATAGCTGATTTTGACAACTATCTTCAATACATAGTAATATGGTTATCTCTCCTGGCTACCAGTCTGTCCATCCCAATGCATTTTATCTAAAACACATTTTTCATTGTTTTTTAATTTCAGTATCCACATAGTACATGACGAAGTAAAAGACAAAACATTTGAACTGGAACTTAGTTGGGTTGGTGAAGGTAAGCCAGTGCATCTTTGTTACTTAATCTTGTAATGCTAAGTATCACAGTGAATGTAATACTATTCATCTGTTTATCATATGCACACTAGTTTTATTTGCTTGGAATAAATATTTAACTAGTACAATGTTTTTCAGTGTTAATAAAAAATGTTTTGTGCTGTATAATGCAAAGTTGGTGATCCTATGTGTCTGACCATCCATCATTATATTTTTTCCTCGCTTGCTAAGGTTCAAGCACCATGTCCAGGGCATACAAAATTGCTGCATGACAAAGGTTAATGGGTTAGCAACAAAAGCTGTATGCATACGACAGTGAAAAACATCATGCACAGCTGAATGTTATTGAAATAAGCATTGTTTGATTCACCGATACATTTAACAGTGAAACATTTTCCCCTGGTAATGCATGATTTTTCAGCTTAAGATATTTTTAAATTGAAAAGTTTTCTTAAGAGTGTATTACTATATTATATAAAACTTGTTTTGTGTGATATATTAATACAGTGTTATTTCTGTTAGTTTCGAATAACAGTGTTACGGATTGTATTTTTGTTTTCAGCAACTGGAGGTGTGCATCAGTTGGTTCCACCAGATGTTTATGCAGAGGCGGAAAAATATGCTAAGGTATGGTTAATTTTGTAATTCTCCATCTATCAATTTATTGAAACAGATTTTCAAAGCTATTTTAGCGATACAATATCATAAAACCATTGTAGGCTATGACATCACTACAACTCGCCGTAAAATTGTCATTGCCTATGATGGTTTTACGATAGCACTGAGATAGTTTCAAAGTATGGACCGACACTTTTATATAACACTAATAGTCTGTTCTGTATAGTGCAGAAAAAATAAAGAGAATGATAAAAAAAACCAAAAAAAAACCAATTCATTTAAAAAAAAAAAAAAAATCCTGAATTGTTTCAACACAAGAAAGATTTGTAAATTGTACACTAAAGCAATGACTGACAACTTTATCATTTCATGAAGTTACAAAGTTGATAAAACAATTAATTTTCTTATATATATATATGCTAACAGATTTCCTTTTTGTTTTTCAGGAGGCACTTGAAGAATCTGATGAATCGGATGAAGAAGATTTATAGTGATATTATTCATAGACATTTATCATTTGTGTCTTCATCTTCATCATCTACTAGACTGGTTTCATTCTCAGTGCTTTGCATTAGCAACATGAAGAAAACTTTTTATTTCAGGGTTTATGTACAATAAGTCTTAACTGACTGCTTTACTAAGATCATTGTTATTAATGCTAGTCATACTAGAGGATGAACTGGCATTAAACAGCACTGACGTTAGATCATATGCTACATGCATTTGTGAATGTTACAGAATATATATTTACATCACCAATCAAAGTGTCTTAGTTTTGTCTTCTCTACCACTGTGATTAATTGTATCCAACTCATTTGAAGAAAAAAATTAAAGAGGTCTATTTATTCATCACAAAGTTATTGGATCATGGCCATCTGAGAAAAATATTCTGAATGTATTTTTCAAGGTGATTGTCATGTAATACAGCTTAGTTCTTAAAGGATGTTTTGGAAGCGAAAACCCACACAAATAAAACCTGTTCGCTTGGGAAATTACTTAAGATGAACCTTGGCATCATTTTGCATGTGTTTATTAGTTGATGCTTAATAACTGATATTTATACAAAATTATAAAATTATCAATAAAAAAGTTGCATTCACAAAATGACACCTGTCTGTACAACCTATCAAAAATAAAATGTTCAAAAAGACTTTAAAAAAATGGATGGTCTGACCATGTCAGCTAAACAGAACAACAATGTATATAAGGTATTATTTTTGTTTTAGAGGGCTGCTGTTTTGGGAAAACTCACAAGAATGTTGCTACTCCTGCACATGAGGAAATGCACATGCAGATTTAACTCTTAAAATGAGAATATAAACACAATTCTAAAACATTCGTGTTAAAGGCTTTAACAAGAGTACTGATGAGGTTATCGATACACCTGTTAATAGTAGGTCACAGTGACACTGCCAAGTTGTACTTGCATGCAAGGTTTGATTATCCTATATGCATTGATACAGACAATATGGCTTGGATAAGGATTTCCTTTAATATGCAGTAATCTCTAAAAAGTAGGTCACATTGACCTAGTAATGGTACATGACCCACTGCCATCCCAAGTTTTATTTGCATGCAATGTTTGATGATTCTATATTAATTGATAAGAAAGATCTGTTTGCGAAAGAAAAAAAAAGTTTATGGACGTATGGACAACGCCACGCCATAACACGACCCGTCCAGAGACTAGTG
Organism: Gigantopelta aegis; assembly: GCF_016097555.1. Taxonomy (NCBI): domain Eukaryota; kingdom Metazoa; phylum Mollusca; class Gastropoda; order Neomphalida; family Peltospiridae; genus Gigantopelta; species Gigantopelta aegis. The sequence goes on along the minus strand of NC_054702.1, from coordinate 75,331,196 downwards.
TATAAAATGTTGACACACGTGTTGGAAATTAAAGTTGGTCAAACTAAAATAAATTGGGGAAAAACTTCCAACTCTTGATCCAATAGGAGTAAATTAATGGAAAATGTTACAAGATATTTTGTAACATATGGCAATGTTTGAAATCGGTTTGAACATGGGATTCACCAGACATCTATTGTGGTATGATGACTAGTTTAACCAGCAAGAATACAGAGTATAGAATCCAAATTACCAAAATCTCCCTATAGCCAGCGCGGGATGTTGCCCAGTGGTAAAGCGCTCACTTGATGTGTGGTCGGTTTGGGATCAATCCCTGTCGGTGGGCCCATTAGGCTATTTCTAGCTCCTGCCAGTGCACCACGACTGGTACATCAAAGGCCGTGGTATGTGCTATCCTGTCTATGGAATGGTGCGTATAAAAGATCCCTTGCTCGAAAAAGAATGGCCCATGAAGTGGCGACAGCGGGTTTCCTCCCTCAATATCTGTGTGGTCCTTGACCATATGCCCGATACCATATAACCGTAAATAAAATGTGTTGAGTGCACCATTAAATAAAACATTTCCTTCCTTCTCCATCTCCAAGCTGCATAGTTCTAACCAATGTTTTTACTACAGTAACTTTTGTCTTAAAGGTTTTGGTGTGAGGCAGTAAGTTTTAAATATTACATGTGTATTTTGATATTATTAAACATCTAGTAGAGCCAAAAAACTAAACTAAAAATTGCTTTAACAGGTTTTCAAATTGAAAATTATCCCGATCCATAATTTGGATCTTTGAAGATGTGTTACATGGTAGAAAAAATTAGTACCATTCATTATACATGTATTGTTGACCTTTCATGTGGGGATGAGCAAAACCATTTCATTTTCTTATTGACTTTAGTTGTTTCAATGTTTGTCATGGGTCAAACATCATCCACGCAACCTTGTTACAACATAGATCTGCTATAGTTATTTTTAAGTTCATATCACAACGGACACCGAAGTTCAAAATAGTATGAATTGTTAGGGTGGTAAAACGGTAAAGAACGTCCTTGTCTGCAGAGGTGCAGGACCTAGCCCAGTGGTAAAGCTCTCGCTTGATGGGCGGTCAGTTTGGGATCGATCCACAGCAGCCTATTGAGCTGTTTCTCGTTCCAGCCAGTGCACCACAACTGGTATACCAAAGGACGTGGTATGTGCTATCCTGTGGGATTATGCTACTCATGGATTTCCTCTAAGACTATATAAAAATTACCAAATGTTTGACATCCAATAGCTGATGATTAATAAATCAATGTGCTCTAGTGGTGCTGTTAAACAAACCAAACTTTTTGTCTGTAATTACCAAACTGAATAGATAACAGGGCTCGAACTTAAGAATTTGTCTCCCACGGCAATTTTGAAAAAAATTGCAATGGGTGAAACAGTCCTCAGATGACAATTTTGAGCCTGCCTATGGCAATTTTTTTAAAGCGACATTTGCAGCAAATAAACCTGACTGAAAGGCTATCTTGTTATATGTAGACATCTTTTAAATGTACAAATGTTAAATATTGGCAGATAATGTACACCAGGTGTATACATTTCGCCATTGTTGGGGAGCTTTACCGACAGCACAAAAGTGCCATCGGCAATGCTCTCTACCTACGACAATTTATATCTCAATGACGGAAATTGCCGTCTGTGCAGCCGTTAGGTTCGAGCCCTGAATAAATTAATGCTAACCCAAAGTGAATAACAAGATTGCCTGGATTTAAAAAAGCAACAACCCCTCCCTTCCCCACATCACCTCAAATTAAAAAAAACCCTTTAGATAAGCTTATTTGTGGCTTATATACTTGCCAGACAACCGGCCTCGGTGGCGTCGTGGTAGGCCATCGGTCTACAGGCTGGTAGGTACTGGGTTAGGATCCCAGTCAAGGCATGGGATTTTTAATCCAGATACCGACTCCAAACCCCTGAGCGAGTGCCCGCAAGGCTCAATGGGTAGGTGTAAACCACTTGCACCAACCAGTGATCCATAACTGGTTCAACAAAGGCCATGCTTTGTGCTATCCTGCCTGTGGGAAGCGCAAATAAAAGATCCCTTGCTGCTAATCCAATTTTGTATGGTCTTCATATTCCATTACTTATTTTTCCCCAATATTTTCTACGACTACCACAATCTTAAAGCTATAGACAAAAAAGAAAACCATTGATGCAAGATTTGTTTATTATTATAGTCGACACAATCATGTTTAAGTGCAATGGAGAATTACAAATATTCACACCAGTAACAAAATATAAATGTGTAAATCCTGATTGGCAAGTTGGTTCAGTAGTTCATGATTACATAACATCAGGAAGCAATCTCTTGACCACATCAAGAAGCCAACAGGGGAGAACAATATTACTGCTATTAGTAAGATTATATACAGGCCGGATAAGAGAAAAACTGTTCTTTAATAGTAGACAATGCATTGAACATAATGGATGTAGATGAAATATTTGCGAGGATACTTTGTCCAATGCTCGTTCATGAAAAATTCTCTGGGATTAAAAGAGAATGTTATAAACATTACATACATTCATATCATTGTCAAATAAGCATTAAACAACATTTTTTTGGTAAAAAAATGGCCTTATAACTAATATAAAATAAGAAATATGACATTATATGTTGAAAGTGCATGATATTCTAAAGTAGTTAAACTTCAATATTCTGGTAACTTAATGCTTCCTCAAGTAGCTTTCACTTGTTTGTGTAATCCCATGTCAAGGTCACATTCAACCAATTAAAACACCACTAGTAGAATTATCCCAGCAGGTGAATGTAGACATTACATGAAAAATGCTCTGTAACCGAGAAGAGACGACCAATAACTGAATAACTGTACAGTACCAAACACTATTTGCTTAAAACAATATATTTATAAGCAATACAGTTACATGTGTATGTAAGATCTTTGGACCGTATCTTATAAACATGCACGGTTCTACATAAACATGTCCTATAGGACAGGTGCCTCTGCCTCTACCATCTCCTGTTTATGCAATTAATGCAGGTACCCCTGTCGAAAGTCCAAACATGTTTTGATCAGTTAATTACCTTGTACATACCTTAAAAAATTGTGAACTGTTGTTAATTTCAAAAATATGGACCCCCCCCCCCCATTTAAAGTACATATCTGTAATAACTATTCCTTAATATACTTTTGAATACCAGTGTTACCAAGGAAACACAATGTAAAGATTTTCATTGCTTTATTAAAATTAATGTACATGTAATTTTAAAACTGCAATCTCACTTTCACACCCTGTAACAGTTTATCAATACAAAACACAAACTGAAATTTAATAATATACTAATGCAGGCATTGAATATGGATTTTGTTAAGGTTTTTTTTGTGATTCTGTCCCATAATTATGCTTCTGACCCAAAATCTGGGAATTATGGAAACATGCTAAATTTTCAGCTTGCTCAGATGGAAAGAAATAAGGGAACATATGGTACTTTAATTCACTATTAGAATAGTTATGCCTGTAGAAAATAAAGATATGTAATGTGGGACTGAATGTTAGTACTGTAGCACTGAATGTCAGTATGATAGTTAACTTCATGATAGTTAACTTCCTAATACCGTGGATGAGAGTTCTAGTAGCAGTGAATATATTTGCTGTTACTATTTGTGTTCCCTTACTTCTTTCCATTAGTATACGTTATAAACCTGTGTTGTTGTTTTTATCTGTGGATACTGTCAACTGCCTTGATATACACCTACAAGTATTTATGTGACACTGTTGGTACACTGAGGAATGGAATGGTTCCATTTTGGGTGCTTAGTCCTCAGCAAGTTTCATGACCCACAGAAACCGGTCACACACACACCTGCCCTAAAACCTGGATATTTACCATGATTGCTATTTATATTCTGAATTTGTATAAAAGCAATTTTGAAGGTACATATATCATGTTAATGCAAGTTTATTTAGTAATAGTAGCTTATATTTGATGTATATGGTATTAACATACACTGTACACAACTTAACACGATTACAAAGCTACATGTATCTGACACAGAAACCTGATAAGCCAAAAAAATTAAATATTTAGTGTTCATGTTGCTATTTCAATCACCATTGTTGTCAATGTTTTTCACCACTGTGGAAATGAAATCCAGGATACTGTTCTGACAGTTTGATACATCTGCTACAAATGTTTAAGCTTGCAGGCACAGGTGTACAAAGTCAAAAGTCCAGGTTTAGTTCCTGTCATACAGCAGTTGCATGTCCAGTATCGGCATGTTCTTGAAGGTCCAGTCCCAGCATGTACTTGATGAAGTTGAGCAGCATGATGGCATGGCCAGGCAGGAAGAGATAGCTGGTGTACACACACATCGCAATCAGGGCAACCAACAGAGCATCTGACACTTGGTTAAGGAAATCATTTTGCCTAATTAAAAAAAAAAAAACCCCCCCAAAAAACCCAAGCCCCTCCCCACCCAACCTCAAACAGGCATCTTTAGAAAGCTACCAAGTACTTCCAAATATAGAAAAAATAACAATACTGCATTCAGTTTTGTAAAATTACCTGAACCATGCTAAAAATCACATAAACTTATCGGATGTAGACTAACTCAAATTCAAAGCAAAATATCCTGATAGGTAATTGCACCATTGATAAACTTACCTGTTTGGCTCCCATTAGCTGATCATGTATCCTTTTGCTAGAGTGGCATTTAACATTCAATCATTTCAAACAAACTACATTTACATTTAGTTAGGGACACAAGTGATAATTAACAAACGTGGATGAACAGAATGAATGTTTAGTAATACCCTCACATGAACACACTGATAAGGTCAGACATCCATGCATGCAAATGCTATACCTGTTGTTCATCATATTAATATAATAAAATATGAACTTTAGCCTTTAAAAATCTATAATTAGGACCAAAAAAAAAAAGAGTAAAAAGTATAATATCACAAGATAAATACATGTACTTGGAGTACTAATAATTAAGGAATGTACATATTTTTAATATCACCAATTATATTAAAGTTATTCAAAACATCTGTTGTGTAGAAATGCTAGTAGATGTATGAAGACAACTAAATTGCATACTGTTCAAACAAATGAGGATCAATTGTTTTTGTTCTCGGTTCCAATCGTATTGAATGGATCAAACAAGAAAACTGCAGGCGTCCGTGGTGTAGTGGTTATCAAGCCATCAGTCATTAGGCTGGTAGGTACTGGATTCACATCCCAGTATCTCCCACCCAGAGCAAGTTTAATGAGTCAATAGATACATTAAAGTAGGTCCACTACATTGACTTCTTTCTTACAGACTCCCAACAAAAAAAGAGAAAAATTTGGTTTATTTAATGACGCGCTCAACACATTTTATTTACGGTTATATGGCATCAGACTTTGGTTAAGGACCACACAGATATTGAGGGAGGAAACCCGCTGTCACCACTACATGGGCTTCTCTTTTCGATTAGCAGCAAGGGATCTTTATATATGCACCATGCCATAGACAGTTCTGAGATATAGATAAGCATGTATGTGGATTTAAAAAAATATTTAAAAAATGTATTAGAAACACCAGGATAACCAGAGGCAAAAGTAGACAATCTACTAAACAATAAAATCTTAATTAATGTCTGACTGTAATTATAAAAGACAGCTCTAATTGTAAACAATACCCCATAATGTTTAAAGAATAGGGTCTGTCACTTTAAAAGTAAAAAGTCAACAAAAATAGTTCAACAAAAACAGAAACCCTGACCTACATGTTCTCTTGCTGCTATGAACAATACCACAGGGGTATAACAACCCAACAGCAACAATACCACATAATAGAAGAGTTTTTTAAGAACTCATTAAGTCCAAAATTGGGAAAAATTGAGATAGCCACAAAAACTACTATTTTGATATACTGTCCATGGTTATGTATATGGAACAATGATGCTATCCTAGAATGGATTAAATCCCCCTATTTGTGGTACACAACAGACATTGCATAAAACAATAAGAATTCCAATATTAGCTACCATACCAATCACCTGCAACATAACCACATAAAACAAACCAACTAAATCCACTTTGATATAATCAACAATTCACACAAGTACTTGGGGAAATACCTAGAACACAATTCATGCACTCCACAGAACAAATGAGTATTGATGAAATATCAGAGTAAATGCTAGAAATATCAAAGCATGGAGACTGATCAAAAATCCAATAATCGATGAGCGACCATATTTACACTATCAAATATGTATTTCATAAAACATTTATAACCAAAGTCTAAACAAGTGAACGCATAGCCAACATACAAAGGCAATATATACTAGACAAAATATTAATGAATGAACTGCTGTACATTACCCAGGGGTGCAGAAGGTTTCAGCTGTCTTAAGTCGTAATACAATAGTGTCAATACATGTATAATGGGCCTCAATACACTTTATTATCCAGATGGTTCAACATAACCAAGTTAATAATAATAATCATACAAAGCACACATGTAATAGCAAGTGTAATGACATAATTTTGGAAAGCGGGGTCATAACATGACCTTGTTTCCCCCAGTCCTAGCTCAGACTTTGCATGTGAAATATAATGTCATTTCGTCGTCTCCTTCTTATCTAGTTGTGGTTGAAACATTTTGAGACAGTCCTTGTTATTCATAAAAAATAACAATAATAATATGGATTATAAAGAAATTATTACACTTGTGTGCATGTCGTACTGATTTCACGAAACTTATGTCAGGATTTATGTATTACCTTCGATCTCACTCAGATTTTAAGTACGTGGGATCAATGGTTATCTACATGTAAGGTACAGTGGGTGAGAGGATCAATCGTCCTTGATGGACTTCGGTCTATCCTGGCCCATCACAACCACATGACTGGAATATCAAAAGCCATAGTATGTACTGTCCTGTCAGAAAGATTTCCGCCTGTTACCCCCCTCCCCCATTATATTAATATAAAGAGGGACCCTCACCCTAACCTTAACCCTAAAACTAGCCCCAACTCTAACCCTGCCCTAAAACTAATTCCAACCCTAACCCCATCCCTAACAGGGGGTTACGGATGGATATTTGGCCCTGGTATTACTAGCCATTATATGAAAATAATTGAATAAAAAATTAAATACAGCAATTTCCATTTCAGTAAATAGGGTACAGTTAGCCATTTTGTGACCAGAATCTGTTATATAAATATGATATATGTTATAGGATATATTTTCATTTTTCATGGTTATGTCATAATATTGTTACCATTTTATTATTGTATGTTTGTACCAAAAAGCTAAGTTGAGCTAAATGGCAAAGACTTCAAACCCAAATGATAACATACACACTACAAACAGGTATATATATATATACATATATATATACATAAATAGTTTTACATTAATGTAATGTGATATGGTCACCTTTATTTAAAAACCCTAGCACCAACCCCACAAAACAAAACCACCCAAAACCCACACCCTCCTTGTCTTATTCTTTATAAACAAATATAGTTAACTCACTTGCATAAAGAAACCACCTGTCCATACAGACCTTTTTATGAGACATACTGGACAACTTCAGTCAAGACTGCCTGTACACGTAACTGTACATGATGAATTAAAAAGATACTGACAATACATGCTTCTGTCGGTTCCAACATGTAAACAGGAATAAATAGGGAGTACTTCAAATACCAGGCATTCAAAAAAGCCACAATCCTTTTCACAACACTTTCCATTGCAGACCTCTTCTAACTACACCAAGAGCTACACTTGACATTTCATGTGACAAAAAACCACATTCACACAACAATTAAACAGTTTTAAATCATAACTTATAGATCCACTGCCTGTATAGAGAACTCATAGCATGAATAAAATGTACAACAACAAACAGGTGTCATTGTTTGGTCGTCAAGACTACTGGAATAGGAATAGTTTCTTCAATATTAGGTCATACATGTACAGGATAGGAAAACAGCTAAAAGTACACTGTGGGGTATATCAGTCAATCAATGAGGCTTATCCCAGATAAAAATGCCACTGCTTCAGGTTTTGTTTGTTTTTCACTCTGCCTGGCCTAATGACTGCCTGACTGTTCAATAAATTGATAGGTTCTGTATCAATTACACAGGTACAGGCAGGCACAAACCTGTTCGTTTATAACAATGGGTTCCAAGTGTTTGTGACGCGCTAGTTAATCAATGTTAATTAATATTAATCAATGACAAAATCATAATACAAAGAGTGGAGTAATAAAATTAATGTATAATTACACTTTATTGCTAATTTTTCCTTCAATGTTTTTACACCAGTCATCCCCCCCCCCAATTAGTACCATATGCGGGGCGGGACGTAGCCCAGTGGTAAAGTGTTCGCTTGATGTGCAGTCGATCTAGGATCGATCCCTGTCAGTGGACCCGTTGGGCTATTTCTCATTCCAGCCAGTGTTCCACAACTGGTGTAACAAAGACTGTGGTATGTACTATCCTGTCTGTGGGATGGTGCATATAAAAGATCCCTTGCTGCTAATCGAAAAGAGTAGCCCATGTAGTGGCAACAGCGGGTTTCCTCTCTTAATACCTGTATGGTCCGTAACCATATGTCCGACCCATATAACCGTAAATAAAATGTGTTGGGTGCGTCGTTAAATAAACCATTTCCTTCCTTCCTAGTACCATATGCATATAGAAAACAACTTAAGTTTGGCAAATATTTAACTTTGTAAAAATAATTGAAAGTAATTGATAAAACAAATCTGTGACAAAATCATCCAGTGACAGTTATATAAAATTTTCATATAAATTATATGTAATATTTTATGTAACCATAATAGGAATATAGCTACATGTAAGTAAAGAACATTTCAACAAACACAATGCAAAACATTTTAGTAAATTTTACACAGCCCCTCCACCACTCTATACTAATTAATATTTTGTTCTGTTAAAAAAACTAAACCCCTTTAAAAGTTACAGCTAGGCCACCTCCAAATATATATCTTTGGATTCTTGGCCAACATTAATATTAATTTTCATTGTACACATGTACTAGACATCATTTTCATTAAAAAAAATTGTAACACAAATGACTGTGGCATTATTTACTAAAATGTAGACATTGGTGTTACAATGTTAAATAGCTGTTAACAAATACCTCCATGATGCCCCAAGTTTATACACATCCTAATGTGTTACATAATTGTTGAATAACTCCTAACATATAGTATAATTTATTAAGGATTTTATTTGCAGTTTTGACTTCTTTTCTTATAATGATATTCAGGTAAAATCTTTTTTATTTTGTATATTAAATATCCAATGATATTCAGAAACAATTATGACTACTTAACTGATTCAAGAATCAGTAAATAACCTAACTGTAAAAACAATTACATGTATGATGATTATTTAAAACCGTAAATTAAATTTCAATTTAAACTAAAATCACGTCAAATGTTATCTGGCTTGACTACAAAAACAGGATTATTTGTCAAAGACTATCAATATTTATGGGCATTTTGCCAAAAACATAGCTTAGTCATTATCTGGTAATTTAATACTAGTAAAATATAAAATACTGATAATATATTTTGTAATCTGAACTATGTTCATACAGTGCATGCTACAGACTGTAACTACTATAATGAATATATGTATATATATATTATACAGGTATTTATGTGTGTAACAAGGTAGGAAGGAAATGGTTTATTAACGACGCACTCAATACATTTTATTTACGGTTATATGGCATCAGACATATGGTTAAGGACCACATAGATATTAAGGGAGGAAACCTGCTGTCGCCACTTCATGGGCTACTCTTTTCGATTAGCAGCAAGGGATCTTTTATATGCACCATCCCATAGAGAGGATAGCACATACCATGGTGCACTGGCTGGAGCGAGAAATAGCCCAATGGGCCCACTGATGAGAATCAATCTCTGCTTTGTGTGTAACAATTATTCAATAATATTAAAAGAGTTAAAAAACATTGTTTAATTTTTTACTATACAGGATGTAAAATAATACCATTTTCAAACATTTATTCATATATTATGCAGCACACATGAGTATGATGCAATGATTTATTCAGTAAGAACTAGAATATGAATGTATAAACTAAACAAAAAGAAAAAGCTTTTTATGAATGACGTAAGCTCATCATTAAGTCCAAATTTGATGTAAGAGATATATAAAATATCAATCAATACCACAGGTAAAAATATCCTCCTCCCCAGGCAATCATTCCAATGTGGTTATTATTATTATATCATTATTATTATTATAATAAAATTTATGCATAGGTTTGGTGAGGTTTTTTTAATCTGCCACAAATTTTCATATCTTTAGGTCACATGGACTAGCGATTTTTCTTAACAAGTATTAACATTCCTAGGCTACTAGTCTATCAGGCCCATGGAAATACCTCTATACTTCTACCCTGAATGCCACATGACCTTTGTGTATTAAACATTTTCAACATCATATACTTTAAATACAAATTGTATGAATTCACTTCAGTGCCATTCTTATTCAGTTACCACAGCTTTCATAGGCATTGTGTGTGGTGTGAACCACCTGACAATGTAAAAGCAAGTGATCTACATTTGTATGCATGCAGCTTATAATTACTACTGACAGTGCAACACACTGATACATGTCAAAGAGCTCTAGATCAATGGGGAATAACCTAATTAATCCACAAAGAGTAATGGATACAAACTACCTCTATAGACATGTATGTTTGCAATGAATCACATAAACCATACAAGTCATTCTATACTCCCTACAAAAATGTATGAACTTAGGGTTGTACATCACCATTAATTACTCCGTGCAGTTCAATAAAATTTCTAAAGTTAAAGTTTGTTTTGTTTAACAACACCACTAGAGCACACTGAATTATTAATCATTGGCTACTGGATGTCAGACAGTTGGTCATTTTGACACACAGTGTTAATGAGGAGACCTGCTACATTTCCCCATTAGTAGCACCATCCCACAGACAGGATAGCATATACCACAACCTTTGATATACTATAGTACTGTCAGAAATAGAATAAAAATGATTTTCGTCGATTATTTCTTACATATTAAACTGACAAGTAAATATTTTGTAAATATCTATTTAATGATAGTCTACCTAATTTAGCATTTACTTGTTTGGGTGCTCATTGATGTTCAAGGTGGTGTTTACTCTTAAAATTAAAAGAAAAATGTCAGTCAACAGGTGATTTGTGCACTTTATTGGAACAAATTTTGGTCAACATGTGTCAATTTCACTGCTGTTACAATATGTGAGGGACTGTTTCTGATGATGGTTTGCCCCTCTCCAAAACAAAATATTTGTAGTCATTTACAAGTAACTTTTGAGCAAAACTGTCAAGAGCCATTATAACTATCCATTATACCGGTATTAAAGGTGCTATCTCAATGTTACCCAATGACAGCTATTGCAAATCATTTGGGTTTTTTTTTGGTTTTTAAAAAATAAACTTTTGATTTAACATTTAAAGAAGACACCGTTAACAATATGCCCATAAATGATTATAGGAAATAATTTTATCTACTGGTATTATATAGCACCTTTAAATTGTTGTAAGATTGTGTAAATTGACACATATCATCAAAATGTGTTATAGTCTGTTCCAATAAAGGTCACAAATCATCGGTTTACTGACATATTTAGTTTAATTTCAAGAGTAAACACTACCTTGTACATCAATGAGAGCCCAAACAAGTATATGCTAAATTAGGTAAAGTATCATTGAATGGGTATTTACAAAATATTTACTTTTATTCTATTTCTGACAGTACTATAGTTTTATACTATATACTAGTTTTAGGGAATGTTTTCCTGTGACAAGTAAAGTCAGGGGTTTTGCCAGAATGAAATTTTGGGGTATGGCGCTATGCAACTGAATTTTTAGAATGTGTGTGTTGAATGTAACCACAGTCGACAGGGGGCAAGGCCCTCAGAAAACAAATAGGTTAGGTTTAGGGTTAAGAAAATCATACAGTAATGATAAAGTCATTAATTTAGTTTTTGCACATTTTGGTATGGCACCATACCCATTTTATCCTCTGGCAGAAACCCTGAAAGTATCAAAAGTCAACATAGGTTGATCATGAAAATTTCAGTTAGCCACCCTCATGCTTCTGTTATCCAAGTGGCAGTCTGCCTTTACCTGAGTGGAAACGAATGCTGGATCAGAACTGAAGGTAGCTCCTACCGTCTTATATGAAGACAAAGCCATAACCTTTGTAGCTAAAGCTGCCGGGTACTCCTTGACCACAGTGCCCAGAATTCTATTATTGCCAGCGATCAGTGCACCACTTGTGTGCTTATGGCAAGCCCAAATCTTGATGCAATGCTTCTGTTGCCAAAAGAAACACCTTGGTATGAGGGAACAGTCTCCTCAGTCAGAATTGCATCTTCGCACACCTGTTCATGAACAAAACTGAGGACCACCTGGTAATCATGTCCCTCCTCTGGCGAAACACCTTTCAAAGAGAGGTACCTCATCAATTACTGCGCCCGGTGCTGACACCTCCCCCAAACCATAGTCCGACTCAGTCCTCAAAAGGGTTGAACAGTGCACCGACCCATGACACTGATTGGCAGAAAGATGGCTTGCACCCAAAACCGCAAACTGTACCATCACAGGCCTCGCTGAAAAACTAGACGGAGGGGGACTGGCATAGATTTAAATCCCAACTGCAGTGATTCCCATAACCAAGCCAAGAGGAACCGGCAACCTGGCATCCATCTCCACGATGGGAATCTGAACTGGGAGGAACTGGCATTGACAACACAACAGAACCTCCATCCACCAACACTGGTGCCACAGTTGCAGCCACGTCCACCAACCGAGGCAAACCAACATACAGTTGGACCCTAATCCATCATAGAAAGTAGCAGGGAGTATCAGTGCCCCCGCAGTGCAGGCTGGTGCCACAGGTTTACCAGCATGGCCATGGCTTTGGTGGGAAGAAGAATCGCCCTTGTGTCTAGCACCCTTCCTCGACACCTTCGAAGTGGTACCCAACCGCCAGCAAGTCGGGATGGAGGACAACACTGTATATCACCTCCACACTTCTCTGTGCATGCTCTTCATCTCAGCATCTCGGATCTGTTTCTTGAACTTGGTCCACATCGTGACAGACCACGAGGAACAGATGTCACACTGCCTCTTATACAAGCATGATTGGCAAGAGTTGCACAGCAAGTATGTATCAAAACACTGAAGCTTTCTTGAGCATTCACCCTCAGTCTAGTCAAACTGAACAAAGCCGTATGAAACATCCTACCTCGAGAATTAAAACTTCCCTAAAAACTACCCCGTATGAAGTAGTAAGTAAATGAGAACCAAAAAAAACCCATTTTACAATTTACAATCATGTAAAATGAAGTTATCTTGAAAGCACAAAGAAACATGTCTGAAACATGGAGGACTGCAGAATTGAAGACGAGGTTGATGGTCTACCCATGCGTGAGTGTTCTAATATACATCTGGCAAGGGAAGACAATGCTGAGGTGGAGGTTATGACTCAGGTTGTATAGCATTTTTGTTATGCTAACATAGTAAGTTGAAGTTGACTATAAACAAATATTTCTTTCCTTTCTCTAGACTAGATTGGAAAACCCCTCTAGGTCCACTGAGGGAGATCAATCATATGACCAATTGCATCTCAGGTGAACGCACTACCAAGCAAATCTCATGACAGCATAATCAGGACGGAGTGGTTTTTATTAAAAATGTCCGGTTTAAGGAATTTCCATAGTACTGAATCATACCTGAAATTAAGACTTAATATTTTCCTCGAATGGCAAACCAATTAAAAAAAGGCAACACATACAGATTTATATTTGAATAAAAATAACAAAAATATTTATATTCCAAAAATACTGAACATATCTATTGATGACAAATAATTCTAAATTATATTTTAAGACATTTCAATTTTCAAAGTCATTTCTCAAATGAATTTTTGATATTGTTTTTACCAACTTTTTTCTTTCAATTTAAAGGCTGCACTTCTTATTTCTTACGTTTTACCAGTGACTGTTAGTCTTATTGTTATGAATTACATTTTATAAAGGCAATGAAAATGTTAACAAAACAGTATCCTAGAGCATTGAACCATGTCATTCCCACGTTAAAGGAAAATTATTGAACAAAGAACCAACACATAAACAAACTCAAGACCTAAGCTTTTGCTGCACGTTAGTTGTCTATTGGCATTTACTGGCCATGGTGGTGACTACTGCTGGTTATACTGGCCATGGTGGTGACTACTGCTGGTTATACTGGCCATGGTGGTGACTACTGCTGGTTATACTGGCCATGGTTGAATGAACTCTGAGCAAGTTAATTAAATGATCTGTCGGAAGAAATTACGTTTGGTCAAGTGAAGCAAATTGTTTTTAATTTTTACAAATTGTTTTGGATAATGTTCGTCTGGATCTGGAAGCTGAATATCTGGATTAACAAACACATTTATATAGTGTAGATCGAGTTTGTGTTGTATTGTGGGTATCCATAAGGTGGGGTTCACGGATCACTGGAGTCCGGCTTATCCAGGTCTCACTGTAAATAAATTTGGCATAGCAATGATCAAATTGCACTTGATATAGCCTATGATCTATATATTTTTTGTTTGGGGGATGGGGGGTTTGTCAGGTTTTGGGTGTCATTAAACATTTATTTATTTATTCTGTTCACACAATTAACTATTTACCTATACATAATAAAACAAATGCTTGTAAGATTTTACACAATTATCATTATATATGTAGTCAAATTCAATGTCATTATAGAAGACAAGTTAAATAGAGGATAATAAATCAAATTTATGTCCTGAGTGAAATAATTTTCAGTTGCAACGAGCTTACAGCAGCAAAGGGCCATTTAGGTACAATGTACTTTCCCACAGACAAGACAGCTCATACCACAATCTTTGATATACCAGTTGTGGCGCACTGGTTGGGGAGGGGGGTAGGAATGTATTCACAGAATGGATCCACTTATGAGTTTCTGTCCAGCAATGAATGCACCACAAGTAAGCACTCTATACAGACTAAGCTAGATCCCACCCCTAGTAGTTCTATATACCTGGTACATGTACCGGGTATAATAGACATGTTAGAAGTAACATTTATACTAGGCAGATAATTGTCATTTATTACCCTAGCAGGCACTCAGAACCGGGGAAATAAAAATCATAATTTCTCACTGAGAAATTATTATGCATTGGTACAACTAAATATGACATCATCACATTTTGACAAACATACACACAATGACGTTACATACTTTAAAGCCTTTGCATTTACTTCCCTCAGTTTTTATTGTTAAATTTGAAATAAAATGCTATTTTAATACAATTTATTACAAATTTTTAGAAAGAATAAACAGAACTTTGGATTTTTTAAAAGTATCTGTAGTCATGAATAAAATACAAAGAATAGTGTGTAAAGATGTTCACATTGTTTCTATATAAATCATTATTAAATGTGAAAATGAAAATACATGGTTCTTAAAGAAAAAAAAGAAAAAAATGGACGAGGAAATATATTACCAATAAATATACTCTTCAAAAGAAGAAACGCAAAACCACATTGTCGTAACATTTGGAGAATTGATTTAATTATTGAATGGTGAGTCCGATAATTACCAAATGTTGCAGGATTGTTCACAATTCACTCTAGTCCATTGTGAGTAAGTGATAGGACACACCACCAAGGTCAAGGTCATCTGGAGTCAATACCGGGTGTGGCCTCCGCGTGTGTTGACAACTGCCTGGCACCGCCTGCCCATTGAAGCAACCAGAGTACGGATGACGTCCCGGGGGATGGTGGCCCACTCGGCCTGCAAGGCTGCTGCCAGCTCGGGCAGGGTCTGGGGCTGTGGTTGTCGCTGTCGGAGGCGTCGGTCCAACTCGTCCCATAGATGCTCAATTGGGTTCAAATCCGGTGATATCGATGGCCAAGGAAGGACATTAATGTTGTTGTTCTGTAGGAAAGCCGTTGTGAGACGTGCTGTGTGAGGCCTGGCGTTGTCATGTTGGAACACTGCATTGGCGTTGGCCATAACTGGAACGATGTGTGGCCGGAGGATCTGGTCAATGTAGCCCTGTGCATTCAGGTTGCCCTGCACGTGGACCAGGTCAGTTCTGCCAGTGTGTGAGATGGCTGCCCACACCATGACACTACCCCCGCCGAATCTGTCCACTTCCTGCATGCAGTTTGCCGCATAACATTCACCACGACGTCTATACACGCGACATCTTCCATCATGACGTCGGAGCAGAAATCGGGACTCGTCACTGAACCACACCTGTCTCCATCGCAGTTGAGGCCATTGTCGATGAATCTGGCACCACTGCAGTCGGAGTCGACGGTATTGTGGTGTTAAGATGACACCTCGAACTGGACGTCTGGCACGAATTCCTACCTCACGTAGGCGGTTCCGTACGGTCTGGTCGGATATCCTGCGCAAACCTGGTATTGCTGCGGCTGTGGAGGTGGCAGTAGTCAATCGTTCCCGAAGGTGGCGTACCCGGATGTAGCGGTCCTGCCCGGGGGTAGTGACCCGTGGTCGACCGGATCTAGGGAGGTCACGTGTTGATCCATGTTGCTGGTAACGGTCCCACAGTCTGGAGATGGTGCTTGGGGACACATGGAATGCCCTGGCAACGGCCGTTCTGGATTCGCCTGAATCTAGTCGGCCGATGGCATTGTTTCTCTGCGGTTCACTGAGACGTGGCATGTCCTGGATTGTCAACTGTCGGCCAGATACAGAGGCCAGGCAAGCGAACACC
Source organism: Gigantopelta aegis (assembly GCF_016097555.1). NCBI lineage: Eukaryota > Metazoa > Mollusca > Gastropoda > Neomphalida > Peltospiridae > Gigantopelta > Gigantopelta aegis. Next base: position 75,314,368 of record NC_054702.1, on the reverse strand, counting down.
CTGCACTTTTATACTGTCGGTGTTCATGTTGCACGTGCAGACAACGCACGTGCAGTGGTGACATGCTTTACATGTGGCTGCGTTTTTGTGAATATTCACATTTTGGAACTTTATTGTACAGTAGCTGCGTTTTATCGAATGTAACCGTGGGAATGTGTTTGGGACATGCAATGACCTTATATTCACAAAGCATGAACCGGTAGGAAACATAAAATCGGAGTTATAACCCATTTGTACCCTTTTGCGTTTCTTTTTTTGAAGAGTATATTATAGCATAACAAAGTCAGCATACCACTTGCACAGATGTTATCAGTTGGTACTAATTATTATAAGTAGCTTCAAATCAATATGCTAATTAAATACTACAGAAGTCAACCTACTTAAAATCATGAAGCAACAATTTTAAAAGGCATATCAGAATTTTTTTCATTTTTTTTCAATGAGGAATTATAGTCAAATCCATCTATTTCTACATGTATTTCTAACTTGGACTATATTAAGCTGCTACAACAACAGAAATGATGGTATGGTGCCTACACACATATAAGTTAAAATAACCCCAACACACCAAAAGTCAAAATGGTCATAAAAAAGTCAAAACAAGCCAGATAAAAAAATGTTTTTTTGAATTAACAGGTTTTTGTGTGTGTGCATAAAATGATAAATGAGATGTTCCAGGCTGCTTATTAAAAGTGATTAGATTTGGCACCTTTGTTATTATTAATAATCTGCAGCCTACATACAGTCATGGCAGTGTGTGACGTCATTTTAGAGCAGTGCTACATGTTTTTACACCAATGCAAAAAATTAGCAATTACTACTTCCACAACAATATTGTTGACAATATGGTGTTTGCTAATATATGTTCCTGGTTTCACATGCACACACCTTTAAAATTTGAATCATCTAATCTTGTGATGACAATTCAGTACAAATACATGTAATAAAATAAAAAATCCATACCTGTAATGTCACACTGTTGTTCTATGTGTAGATTATTTTTCAAGAATCAACACTTGCAATTTGAACTTTTTATGTGTTCAGGTCAGGGATTCGAACCCACTACTGACACAACTTGTACACTGTAAACATTGCAAGTACAATTAACACTTTAACCCATGAGGCCTAACATCTGCATCATCAAATAAACATGTAATTTAAGCCTTATAAACCTGGTGCTTGTGACAGTAATATATTCTGGCAGAACACAGCGAAGATTGGCAGAAACTAAATCAGAAATCAGAGATTACACATACATGTATAGCACTGGCATCATGTTTAATATCCATCCACTGCTGAAGATTTCATGACTGAATCATTCAGGTTATGTCTGAAAGGATCCTATAATTTTGGGTTATCAGTGTTCGTTTTGTAAACATTAGTTGCCATTGTTAATCAATATTTTCATCAAAAAAGAAAATAGAAGTACATTTTTTAATGAATATTAATGGTTTAAGTAGGAAAATGCACTCAGAAGTGTTGATACCTGAAAAATAATTAACTTGTCCCTATGGGGCTTGTGAATTATTTTTCACTGAAACTACACCTCCTCGTACATTCTCCATCATGTAATTTTTATAACGGCTTTTTGTGTTTTGTGGCAGCACTTCTGATTGCTGTCACAAATTTCTACAGTTCTACCTACATCATCAGATGCAGTATTTAGGAATATTATCTATTCATTCTCAGGCCTTTGAAAATCATAGACTATGTGTCGCAAGTACCAAAGTTTGACACTTTGAAGTCGCAGACCTTAGTTTGAACCTGTGAAAACAAGTCACTGTTTGGTTAACCTACATTAACATGTAGTTACTCTGTAACACATTTGACTAAAGATGCAATGGAGTTAAACAAGAGTATGTGATGTTAAAACTGGGAAACCCCTCTTAAAATACATGTAGACCAGAGCTCGTCTCCACAACTATTACTTCTCAGAAGCACATGCAATTTTAGAATTATGAAAAAAGCATTTCGTTCCATTACATTTACAAACATCAGGATGGCCCATAACACTTCTGATGTACTCAGATAGATATTCTAAGCAATAAAATGCAAGTAATGTCTGATTTTAATGATAAAAAAATGGCTTTAATAAAGAAAAATATGCCTTAGTGTTTAAAAACTAGGGTCTGTTCCTTCAAATACTTTTTTTTTTTTAAACTATAAGCCAGGACCTATCTAGTCTACATTTGTGTACACATGATTTATTTATGTATATTAATCTTTAAAGTCTAACACTCTGTCGTTAGCAAAATTAACCATTGGCTAATTGTTTTTTTTAACAAAAATTGATGAATAAAATTTGCAAGTGGCTACAATTCTGGCCAAGCCAATTTCTATCAAGATATGAATAAATGATTACATAAAATCTATTTGACATTTAAAGGAAGGGACAATGAAGGTATTTGGCTTGGTATGCATATTCAACGATATATAATGCACATTATTGCTTAATATCAACAAGTATAATCGTATAGTTAATTAATAAAATGGTTAAACGTGATGACTATTATATATAACGGGTGCAGCCATTTTGTACCATCCGTCGAGCTGGTGGTTATGTAATACCTAACGTGTCACGTTAGGAATTAGTCTTCAAACTGAAGAAACAAAACATACCCGATTTTTGCAGATGCATCGCAATGTTCTGTAATAATAGCCATCCCAGTAATCCAACAACAATTATATATCATTTTTCAATACAAAATAAACCACCATTGTCAAAGTGTTGATATAACTGTATTATGTTTTGTACATAAATTAACCCATGTACTGAAATAATAATTGGAGTGTTTTCTTGGTTAATTGGTCTTTTTTTTCCGTGGCCTGTACCTGTTGTTCCTGACTGGCAGGTGTATATTTAGACGGTCCCCAGACACTATGTCTAAACACACCAAAAAGATGTGCCTCTTTTATTAAGATCACAGGATACTGTGTGATAACTGCACGGATACCCCTCAAATCGTAATGGACATTATCAGCCGTCCTGCTTTATTACTGTAAGTAATTCTGTAAAACCCTTAATTAAGTAGACTTTCCTATCTAAAATCACAAAACTGACCAATTGCGTCGTCTCAAAGAAAAGAAAATTATCACTTGGGTATTGTGAGTGGTCGTTTTTGCTCGAACGTACCCTACCAATAGGCCTAATAATATGCATTTTTTCTTTGGTTTAAAAAAAAAAGAAAAATACTATAACTCCATTTCGTTATATTGATGCAAATTGAAATATATTTACATGTAGTTAAATACTTTATTATACTATCAAGTCATTTATGTTGTTTTACAAGTCAGGTTGATGAAAGCGAAGTGCCTTGTCATAAATTAGAGCTTTTGTTTACACTGTGCATAGAGGAGATGGACGGAGCTGACGTCACTTCGCTCCAAGCTATACCACTGAACGTCACAAAAACGAAACAAAATGGCCACCCCCAGTTAGCAGGAATAATCATTTCACTTGTTAAAGTGTCAGTATGTGTTGGTGGTCCGGGTATGCATCTTTCCAACACATAAGGCTCTTGTTTGAGTTGACTCTCCCTTTAACAAGAAGCTGAAATCAACAACAGACATTTAAAATGAAGCTGAAAGTAACATGTCTGAATACAATTTAAAGCAAATTATAAAATTGGTAGGGGTTGGAAACTGATTCTTTAATTAAAAAAACACATCAAGAATGATCAATTTTAAAGAGATAAAGAGCACTATTTGTTAAAAAAAGGGATCAACTCTCAATTTTGTTTGGGTAAAAAACAACAACCCCATATTTCTGTGCGTTTGTTGATTTACACAGCCACCAGAAGTAAGTGGGTGGGTAGTGGTGGTAGCAGGGTGAGTAGGATTGTTTTTACTTTTGAGAAGCCCAAACTTTTTTTAATTTTTAAAACAGTATTGTACTTGGCATAGGACATTAGTTTTATAATGGGCTTATGCAACTCAGTTTTAAAGTACATGTGTATATCAATGTTTTTAAAGAGGTCGCTGTTATGCAAATAGCTAGCGTTTTATTACTATTTCTACCCTTCAAATAAGCACTAAATTGGCTGTTATATGTAGCAGTTTTCCACGTAAGCGTCCATATTAGCAAAATCACCCATTTTGGTGGCTGAAACATTTAGTGGATTAGAAAAATAGAATACAGCCTGAACTTTTCAAAACAAAACTATTCAGTGTTTTATCAAAACATATTATATATGCTTTTATGTATGCTTGTTTTGCTTATTTATAAAAATGCTTTTAATAATGAGTCATCACCCACACTGTCTAAGAGTTGTGTTTTAGGGAAACAGGCAAATATAAAAAGTGATGAGGGAAAGAGGTGTGATTGGAGATGGGAGTGGTCCCATGTCCCCTCCTGGTTAACCCAGTGTTATGAGTGGATTATGTTCAATTTTGATTTATTTGCTTGATATTTATACTTCATTTTAAGACATGTCTGTGAATGTTACCACATTCAGCAAGTCTATCTATAAAAAAACACAGCACTTTAGCAAGTTTATCTATAAAACACACACACACAAAGTATAGTTACAAGCCAGTAGGGGCTGGGGCTATCTCACATTTTTTTCTGTCCTACTCCATATAAAAAAAAAAAAAAAAAAAAAAAAAATCTGGCTTGTGCCACCCCCATATCATAATTATATTGTTGACATAGATCTGAGGTAGACTTGTGCCATCCCTGTGATAGAAGCATATTTAGTATAATTTACTTTCCCCATGCAAGTTGCAGGTCTATGTCAATGATTTATGAGATTTAGGTTAAAGCAACCCGTTGTAAACGGGACTAAGGGCGAAACAACACAGGGTTTGGAATGGTTTCAGGGCAAAATGACCCAGAATCGAATCATAGATGGCAGATATTAGTGTATGCAAGTGCAAACGCAGCAATATTGAACACAATTTATGCAATGCTTTAAAAACAATGGTGGAGCTATTTTCAACCACCACTAAAAGGTGCATAGGATTTTTGTTTCAATTTTAATAATAGTTCCCACTGAATCGCGATCGCCCAATCAAGCACTCCCAGTGTAGCTGCATATTGGTAACAAAATTGGCCGAAGTGTTCCAAATATATATTTTATTTTAATAGACTAGTTGGCGCCCAAATTTCCCCCCGAAATAACATATTATACATACCAGAGAACAAGTCAATTGAATTATTATCAAAATTAATTTTTTAGTTGTTTTACAAACATTACAATTTGGATATTTCAAAATAATTTGCTGCAATGAATGTGCAAAATTTCGGTCACCAGGTGTACAACTCAAGATAAGGTTTTGATTTGCCTGATGTGATATATACATGTAACTGCACCTCTCCTCAGTGGCTGTCTTTGGATGCCTAATTATAACCTGAGCCACTTTCATTCCTGTTTGTACATGATTAGCTAAAAAACCACATTTTAATATTAATTTCAGTGTTCTCGCTGGGTGGAAAGTAAAGGGAGGCAGCTGTTTTGGTAAACCAATCAAAGTTTTAATATTATTATTTTAATAAAGATTTCAAGATACATGTATCTGAAAAATAAGACAGATTTTTTAAAGTGGGATAAAAAAAATCTGTTTTTTTTTTTTTCTAATCTTCATCGAATGAATTGATTGCATTGATTCTGCTAGCTGATAAAAGTAGTTTCCTTTTTATGAAGGTGGTGTATATATAATATTTGGAACTCAAGATAAATGATTTTAATGATGGAACACTATCACTTACATTGTTTTTATAAGCGGTGATAATGATATCCCTAACAAAATAAAAAGTTTCTAAAATGTTATTACTATCAGGAATTGCTGAATAAACAAAGACAGTAAGTAAAAACAATCAGTTACAATCAATTAAATCTGCAATTGAAGACAATATATCCGACGAAAGTCAGTGAACAAAAAATACAGAATGACGGTTCTGATCATGTTACAAATTTGGCACCAAATAAATATTTTTTCAGTTGGAAATTGCCGAAACGATAAAAATAAAATCTTTTCATTATTCAAATAAAATAGAACTTTTTTTTGTGTATATCAAAAATAAAGTGGGGCAGCAGAACATGAAAGCGGGGTGGCAAAATGCAACAGTGGGGCAGTCCGCCACACTTAAATGGAACATTAAGAACATCGAATATACAGGGTATAATATAAAAAGTCTGCATGTACATTACTTCTCAATTCATTCTGGCTAAAAGTAACACATTTTAAAAGAGTTAGACACCCATCTCTCAAATAAATCACTAATCCTTGATGGGGCTTAAATATAGAAAAGAGAACCTTAACCCTAAAATTTAACTCCAAGTCTTGCAAGACATTTTCATTATGGCTAAAAATTCAAGATATCAAATTTTTGGGCTATAGAGATAACAGACTATAGTCCATCCTCCTACAAAAATGTTTTTTATAATTATAATTTCAGTTTGGTTTGATCGATTTAAAAAGAAATGTAAAAGTGCTTAAAAAAACAAAACAAATTACTATTTTTGTGTGTAATTTAGGAACCAATCGGCTCAGAAATAAATGAGTTGTAGTAAATTTCATAGTATGAAAAAAGGTGTTCCCTTAGGCCAAGTACTCAGCCATTCGAGAGCTAGACGGACATTTGAACATTATGATTGCTCTCTCAGCCACAGAATCTTTATGGCAAAGTTTCCAACTCTAATACATCAATAATCCTAGGTTTGATGCTAATTACCTTTATATTGTAAAGTATTATTATAACTACTAACACATACATCACAGAAAAAAAGCCATCAGCACCGACATATCTAAAAGTTTTGTTTGTTTGACGACACAATTAGAGTACATTGTTTAATTAATCATCAGCTATTGGACGCCAAACATTTGGTAATTCTGACTCATAGTAATCAGAGGAAACCTAAATTTTTCCTAATGCAGAAATGAATCTTATATATACACTTTCCCACAGACAGGAAAGCACGTACAGCAGCTTTTGACCAGTTGTGTTACACTGGTTGGAATGAGAGAAAAAATAAATCTGTTGAATGGATCCACTGAGGCGATTTGTTCAAGAGAGTACTCAACCGATTGAGCTAAATCCCACCCCGTTTTCACTATTGAGATATCCCTGGCTGAGATCATAAACATCCAAATGTCCGTCTAGCTCTTGAACTGGGAAAGAGTTCAACCCGTACCCCTTTATATCATAGGCAGGGCTTCTATAAAAAATTTAAAATGCACTAGCCATAGGATCAGTGATTTAAAAGATTTACTAGCCACGATTAAAAATTCACTAGTCCTTCTTTACTTTACGTTAATACAATTTTACTAAATAATAGTAATAATGAGATATGTCAACTAAAGAGGGAGATAAAGCTTACAAACACTAACAATGGGGGGTGGGGGGGGGGGGGTGAGGTCAGGATATTCATATTTACAAATAGACTTAACTCCCAACATTAGACCAAAAAAATCACTAGCCGTCTGGCATGGCAATAGTAGTTATTTACTAGCCCAACAATGAATATCACTAGCCATGGGAATGGGGCTACCATAATCCAGAAGCCCTGATAGGCTCTAAAGACTAACTCTATACCTAAAACTACCCTAACCATTGAAAGGGGGGTATGGGTCGAACTCATGCCTTAAATGCAGAGTACTCAGGCTAGCATTCCCTGTGGGAAGGACGATAGTTATTTTTGATCCAGGGCTGCAAGGTGAAGCCTCAATTTGCACATAAATATAGAAGTTTAGTTTGGTCTAAATAATTTAGTTTTTCTCTTTACATCAAACCAGACTTTAATTATAGACAAAAATACATTTAGTGCAGTCTGGGACAAGGCATAAATACCATCATAACCATGGATCCTGGATGGCAATGGTTGAATGGAATGGCATGGCAAGACAATTTGGAAATGATTCATAATGATGCGATTCTGATTACACAAAAAGGATACTGAAAACTCGTCTCTCTATTGGTTCCAACATATACAAAGATGTTGTTAGAATGTATTGAAGATACCAGTAGGCCAAAAAGTCACCTATTTTTTGAAGTAAGTACATTTTTGCTAAATAATTAGAAAAGTCCAAAGCTAAACACCGTACAAGGGACGTAACTCCCATATGGTTGGACTATACCAATTCAAATCCCATAGGCGACCATGTTAACGTTTGTGTTTAAAAACACTATATGCAATATATCAACCAAACTGTGACCCATAAATATCAGTACTACAACCCCTACCTCAAAGTATTAACTGCAGAAAATAGTACCTTTCATGGCTCATTTTCGGTATAACCAGATGTTTCTGCAACACCCCTAGTTTCGCACAAAATTTTAGTACTTTTTTTTACAGGTACCCCATACATGTTCCAAGCACAAGGCTACTTGACACGGTGGTACTACATCAAATAAAATTGCATACATTTTTAGCCCAGATGAAACTAATTTTTTTTACAACCAACACACTCACATTTATAACCAATCACAGGACTTGTGGTGTTAACTTCTCTATCAAAAGCGGTGCACCTCGAACTTCGACCCAGCCGGAAATTAATTGGTATAGTGTAACCATATACAGCAGTTAGGTTTTTGTTGGAACTTCCGTCTCATTATTCAGAGCATTCGTGAATACAGGTCAAAGTGAAAATGACATTTTGGTAACTGATCCTCACGCACACACACACACACACACACACACACACACACACACACACACACACACACACACACACACACACACACATGTATATTATGTAAGCGTCCTGAATAGTCTATCTATCCATCCATCTGTCCATCGACCCGCCCGTACGTCCATCCGTCTTACATCCTTACATTCACAATCCACTAACCCACCAACCCACGCATGCATGTATACATACATGATATATACATATTTATTACATGCATGCAATTCACTCATACATATTACATGCATGCATGCATGCATACATGCATCCATCCATCCTGGGGTGTGACGTAGCCCAGTGGTAAAGCGTTCGATGCACGGCCGGTTTAGGATCGATCACCGTTGGTGGCAACATTGGGCTATTTCTCGTTCCAGCCAGTGCTCCACAACTGGTGTAACAAAAGCTGTGGTATGTACTATCTTATCTGTGGGGTGGTACATATAAAAAGATCCCTTGCTGCTAATCGAAAAGAGTAGCCCATGAAGTGGTGACAGCGGGTTTCCTCTCTCTATATCTGTGTGGTCCTTAACCATATGTCTGACGCCATATAACCGTAAATAAAATGTGTTGAGTGCGTCGTTAAATAAAACATTTCCTTCTTTCCTTCCATCCATCCATCCATCCATCCATCCATCCATCCATCCATCCATCCATCCATCCATCCATCCATCCATCCATCCATCCATCCATCCATCCATCCATCCATCCGTTCATCCATCCATCCATCCATGCATCCACCCATGCATGCATCCGTGCATACCTACATGCATGCATGCATGCATGTACACATGCATGCACGTACGCACGATCACGCGCACACACACACACACACACACACCCAACAGCCGAGCGATGTGTATACACTTTGTGTGCATTCATTACATACCTTCATGCATTCATTACATACATATATTCATAGATACCAGCATAAATGCATCCATCCACCCATCCATCCATCCATCCATCCATCCATCCACCCATCCATCCACATATACATCCATCTAGGCATACCTACATGCATGCATATATACCCTTTGTTTGACATCCAACAGCCGATGTGTATTGTGTGTCGTAAAACATACCTTCATGCATTCATTGTAAACATACGTTGAGTGCGTCGTTAAATAAAACATGTCTTTCTTTTTGTCATTGTATACATTCATACATACATACATACATACATACATACATACATACATACATACATACGTAAATAAAAAATGTGTTTAGTGCGTCGTTAAATAAAACATTTCCTTCCTTCATATCGCATACCAATTGACTTCTCACACACATCAAGACAGCAGGTTAGTGGTTAGTTTTTGGTGAGAGAGAAGTCGGTGTAGTGGTCTTACACCTACCCATCGATTCGTTAAACTCATCTCTGGGTGGGAGCCCGTAGTAGGATGCGAACCCAGTAACTTCTAGCATGAAGCCCGATAGATTAAACACTACACAACTGAAGCCGGTGAAATATAGCCCGTCCGTCACCTTTTAGTAAATACAATCTGGATGCATATATTGTTTGTTACTCATCGCCAGTCATATAAATTATGATTAAAAGATGATTGAAAAAACAGTGGCTGGACAGCGTCAGTGGATCTTATAGGAATCGAACCTATGTGCATTCGTGTTATAAACAAATTTTGAGTGCGAGTGCGAATAATTTTAACATGCTCACATACCACTAGAGTTTCGAGCATGTCCGTCCCGGGGCCTGTCTCTGGATAGCCAGTGACTTGCTCCGGGACAGAACAAAATTAAGGGGATAATTTTGAAATTTACATCTAAAAATTAAATAGTGGGAATTGACTGCTCGGCCGAATATTTATATAATTTGGAGCATTTTAGAAGGACAGTCCAAAAATAAATAAGAGAAAGAAGAGAGGATCGGACTATTTAATAATATTTTTGACATAACATTTTGAACGAAGGTCTAAAAGTTTAAAGTCCGATCTATATGGTCCGGGCCAGGGGGGGAGGGGTAATTTTGAGGTGGGCGGAATTTGGAATACGAATTTAGTAGTTAGGTCAAAGACCGAAGACCAAAATGTGCTACCAAAATTTAAGTCCAAACAATAAAATTAGAGTGCTCGACCGAAAAGGTTTTAAGGTGATTTGAGCAATTTAGACGGGCTACCAAAATAAACTGCGTCGGACTGTTTACAAAGAAAAAAACAAAAAACAAAAACAAAAACAAAAAACAATGAAATTTTGAACTGCGGCCAAAAATGTTTTTAAAGTCCAACTGAGCCCTAAAAAAGGAAGTACATGTCCTAGGAGTGGGTACGCAGCGGAACTCATGGCGAGTTTATGGGATGATCGGCTCGGAACTTCGGGAAGAAGTGAGGCAGGTCGATGTAGCACTCTCCCCGAAGTATTGCTGAGTAGTCTTCCGGAAGTATCAGCTTGATAATCCGATGGACGATTGGATTATCCATGTCTGATTTCAGTAAGCCTTGCCGGTACATCCCGTTCCGCTCCGACGTCAGGTAGTAGGTACGACTTCCCTCGACGTACTGGAACTGGTACCGCCCTTGACCAGTTGGTGTTGGTCTCCAGCTCTTGGTGACGAAGGGGCCTGGCAGCTGAGAGGTCGCAGTGAACTCCCCCTTCACACAGTTGCGGTACCGTCCAGGAAGCTTGTTGCGTGCGATCTGCCAAGTCGTGGGCTGTGTGTCGGACAAGCCCTGGACCGACACCTTCCTCTTCTTGGCTTCACGCTCTGCAACCGCTGTCGCAACAACTCGTGGAGACGCCGGTGGATTGGTTGGTGCGGACGACACTTTTCCTGTTTCCATCGGCGTTGGTGCTGCAGGGGGAGGAGCCGCCACTGCCGGTTTAGCCGACAGCTTTGGCTCCCCCTTTGCCGCTCCTGGCGTCTGCTGCTTCCGAGTAGTGGGGGACGGCGACGCAGAAGGGGCCGCCGCCGGCAGTTGAGCTGCCGGTTTTGGCTCCCCCTGAACCGCCCCTGCCGGTCTCGTCTTCTTCTGTGAAGCAGGAGGGACCGCCCCTGGCGGTTGAGCCGCCCGGTTTGGTCCCCCCTGAGCTGCCGTGGGACGACAGATTAGATTCGAATCATCTTCCGAATAATGATGAGCAGGAATGCGCTCTTGCACACAAACACACACACGCACGCGCAGTCTCACTCACTCACACACACACACACACACACACACACACACACATGCATCCACCCATCCATCAATATACACACACACACACACACACACACACACACATACATGTGGTTGAGTTAAAGAACTTCCTTTTGATGGAAGCTTCGATAGCCTAGTGCGTATCGTGGTTAGTCTTGCAATTTGCGGGCGATTCGGTGCCACAGGTTCGAGTCCCAGCAACGGCATGAGACAATTTGTGAAGCCAGAAAGGATTTAATTATCCCCTGCGCCAGTGCGTTAATATATATGTATGTAACAGTCAACCTCGACATACATACTCAATACATACATACATACAGGCATAAATGCATCCATCCATCTGTCCATCTGTCCGTCAGTCTGTCCATCCAATACCCACTCATCCGTCCGTCCATCCATCCATCCATCCATCCATCCCCCTCCATCTATCCATACATACATCGACCCATCCATGCATCCATACACACACCCACCCCTATCTCAGGTCTAGACTATGTCGAGCGATGTTTCTAGGGGAGCGGTCGAGTCATGCTCCCCGGAAAATATTTTGAAAAAAAGAAGCTTTGAGCAGGGTGTTTCGACCCCAATCTCCAATCCCCAACCCCGTTCTGCATGCGCCAGTGTGTCTGTTATGCACAGGATACATGCAATCTCTGCTGTAAGTAATTCTTAACAACTGTACTTTTTCTTTTGGATGGACGGGAGGGGAGTCGCGCAGACGAACCCACTTTAATTTTCACCCAGCGAGGACACTGATACTACAGGCATTGGGAAATATCGTTTTACTAGTATATTCTTGTTCTTCATTTCTTCGAATGAAAGGAGGGAGTGTAAAAAAGAAGATAATCCGCGGAACACCTACGGTATTTAGTATATGTACGGTACAAGATTGTATATGTTGACAACGATCGGATCGGTAAGGTAAAACATTTACAAATTTACGCATTAAGTTTACCCAAAAATTGCTTATCTAATCAACACGGTTAACTAATATAAAAACCGAAAAAAATCTCAGTGATCGATATGTACTCGGTTAAACAGATAAAATACCTGTACACAGTCCCGACAGTGTGTTTTTATACTGCACGCCATAAAATAAGCAAAATCATGTGTGTTTGTCAAACTATAGGTGTTTGGTGTCTATCATATGTTAGAAAGAGAGGAAATCAGCTCAAGGGATCTTTATTATGTATCCTACCGTTTCATAAACAGGACATGTAAAATATTTGTTACTCATATGGTCTACATTAAACGGTTGAATAAACATCGTATTCCCCCCCGATTGTTTTTCGTTTTTAATTTAAAAAAATTATGTTTCGGTCACACCCAAACATTATCCATATTATCTTTATGACATGCGTCATAATACTACATTAAAAACTATTCTATCACACTTCGGATGTCACTGCGTGTGGCAGTCGATGGGTATGATATTAAGTTATTAACAACATTCATTGTCACTATACTAATTGCCATTGCTGAATGTTTATAACATCGATTGTCAAGCAATTATAATCATAATTAACGTTTGTTATAAAACATTGTGGATAATAAATAAATTATAACATGTGGGCGTTTTGTACAAAATTTATAAAACTCGTTTGGGGAATAAAAAAATACCCAAACTTGTTTAATAAATTCCATATGGCACTCTCGCTCATGCATTAATATATATATATATATATATATATGTATATGTATATGTGTGTGTGTGTGTGTGTGTGTGTGTGTGTGTGTGTGTGTGTGTGTGTGTGTGTGTGTACCAGCATTGGGACCTGGTTGGGTCCCCGAAGAGTCATTGATCCTACAATAACTGCATCTAGGTGGATACTCTACCACTGAACTATATCCCACCCATGGGAGAGAGTAGAAGGAGAGATAGGGGAGATGGGAGACAGATATTCAGAGAGAAGTAAATATGATATCATTTATCACAGCCTTTGACAAACTAGTTGTGAGAAACGGGTTAGGATTGGGGGGATGGGAACAAAAGGGGTCACTGGGGGTGATCATTTGTATAATTCATCCTACACCTAATTTGGCAAAGATGTTTGTAATTTGTATCCACAATACTGTTTATTTATTTTTTCTATGTTATATTTATTTGTAGATGATGTCATTTGTAGCCTTAAGCACTGTTGGAGAAATGGAGAATTCATTTACAAGTTAATGCATCAGCTGATCCTGGACCTAGGATTTCCTCAGTCTGTGAGAGAACACACAACATGCCTTCTGAACAGCCACGTCAGGATCCTAAAGTGAAAGAGTTCTTTTATAATGTTCGACATCTGGAATGTTCAAGAGTGAAGAGACTGTTGAAGGAAAAAACTATTTCTCCGGATATCCAAGACAAGCACTGTGAGCTTCTGCCCACAGCTTTGAACATTGCGGCTGAGCTGAACAGTGCAGAAATGGCTCAAGTGTTGATTGCTGCCAAACCCAAACCAGCAGACGTTAACGCAGTCACTGCTGATGACAGAAGACCTATATGGTATGTTTCCTTTAAAGAGATTATCCTGAGATTGCATCCATTATAAGATGTTTTCAACTAACAGAGCCTTTTTGATGACTAAAGTTATACATTAAGTATGTTTTTCTTTTTTAGAATATCTTTGTCTTCATAAACAAAGGGCCACATTTGTGAAGGCTGTTTTACTTTAATGGGTGTAAGACATAAGCAAGCTTTGTAACTTCAGCTCAAGATGTTTCATTGTCGTCCTTATACAGTGTATATGTACTAGCCCAAACCAGATTTTAACTTCCAATAATTTTGTAAGTAAATTGAAGAATAACTGCTACAAACATCATGACCACAAATATACATACTAAATAAGAAAATGTATTTAATATGTAGTTTTAGTTGCTAAAAATACTAGCAAAGTCAGAAAACAAGTTGAGGTAACCAATTTTGTTTTTGCATAATCCATCATAACCATGTAAATGATGTCCTAAATTGGGTTATATGCAAAATTAGCCTTGTGCAGGCAATGTGCAAATGAAACTATCATTATCACAATTTTCAGAGGCTTGAGCTTTCATCATTATTCTGCATATGTAGAGATAGCACTGCTCTGTGTGGAAATATTTAAATTTATGGTGTATCTAAATCACACATTTTGTTGATGTTATTGCATTCCTTGATGGTGACACAGTTACTATTTAACTCACAGAATGTTTCTACATTTCCAGGTGGGCAGCTAAACATGGCAATAAGGAACTGGCAGGTGTTCTTTTAAGAGGTGGACAGTGTGAGGTCAATGTCATAGACAAGGCTTCAGGTTTGTACATTTGGTTTGCTACATGAATTTGTGTTTAGTAGTTTGGAAACTTTGTTTTCTTATTTGATACTGGTATAACTATTATATGTATGTTAATGAACCTGTAGTAAACGTAGCCATGGAATCTTAAGAAATTAATTGCCAATGTTAATAACAAAACTTTGTTATCCTAATG
The DNA here is from genome assembly GCF_016097555.1 of Gigantopelta aegis. Taxonomy (NCBI): domain Eukaryota; kingdom Metazoa; phylum Mollusca; class Gastropoda; order Neomphalida; family Peltospiridae; genus Gigantopelta; species Gigantopelta aegis. Next base: position 75,299,132 of record NC_054702.1, on the reverse strand, counting down.
AGCACTCCTAACTAAGAGAATAAGAATCACACTTTCCAAGTGAGAACTAAATATGACTTCATCATGATTGGGCAAACATGGATTATGTCATGTGGTTTAGAGAATTTCCATTTATACCTCTATGTTTTAATTATTAAATTTTGTAATAAAATGTTATTTTAATACAATTCATTATAGATTTTTTAAAGCAATTTATAAATATAATCATTTGTACATGTATGGATATTTAAAATAAGGGCTTTTAGAGAAACAATCAATGAGGTAATGAATAGAATAACAAACTTGGTACCAGTTACTATCACTTAAATTGTCATCAGTTTTAGTGAGTGACAAATGAAAATTATTTTAGTCTGGACATACATTTTGTAATGGGTAACTTGTGTATTATCTTCTGAATAAGAATCCACAGATCTACAATAATTATAGTCAATATGTTTACATAATACAGAAATATTTTCATGACAATAATTATATTTTTAATACTAACAGACATGTGATAAACACGGAATCAAGTGTTGTATATTTCTATATAATTAAATTTCTGTTACATTCATTACAATGTAACGTCATCCCATTGGTCCAGACGTAGCAATGGGAGTTTGTTAATTTTTCAATGAACGTAAAAATTACGTTGTCAGGGAACAGCATATTTGATGACGTCATTTTATATACCCGTAATATAATTATATGGGCAAATTGTCTTATTGAGCGTTATTGTTTATGAATAAAAAATAATTCAAAATAAAGTATGATGTTTTAGTGTTATTATTAGCCTGTATGATTCAAACTTAATTATAAGTATTGTCTGTTATTTCTTTTACGTTTATCTGGGTATAAAAAAAAAAATCATCCACAGACTTATGTGAGAATGGCTGCGCCGATTCACACAGTTTGCGGATTATGTTTTTAATAACAGACAATCCTTAAATAATGTCATGTAAAACAAAAGAATTAAAAATAACATGTATAATTTAACTTACACCAGACCTATAGCTTGGATGTCTTTGATGTACTGATTGTGTAACTAAACTAAGAACTACATCACTATCCAGGCTGCAGCCCTCTGTTCCGTGCAGTGATGAGCAACAGTGCAGAGGTTGTTCAACAGATCATCAATGCAGGCGGGGATGTTAATCAGAGAAGACTAGGAGTCAACGTGGGATTTGAAACACCACTCATAAAGTAAACAGGCCAAATTTACATTTTTTGCATACATTAATTTACAATGCTTAAACACCTGCATCTAAGAAAAACAGCCCTCATAAATTTGGCCCAGTGTGTTTAAATTCATTCTGGCCATGTAGTTGAAGTTGTAGTCATGCCTCCCCTTCTTACAATAGCCTTTTGCTGATGTAAAATAAAAATAAAATTTCTGTAAATGTGTGAGCTTTCACCATCAGCTGCCATGATATAGCAATCAAACATGTCACCATTTTTAGAGATGAACTGGTGAATAATAGGCCTAAATTTTTATGTGACACAGATTAGTGAACGCAGCTACACAGACATGTGTGCAGGAAATTACTTTGGGGTATCTAGACTGGGGAGTGAAGGATATTGAATAATGACATGTCATTGGAAAAACAATAATGTTAATGTTTTATTCTGAATGGTTAAATATAATCAGATTTACTATAGGCATGTGTGCAGAAATTTATACAGGGGGTGGTCTAGACTGTGGTGAGTGAAGTTTCTAGGGGAGTTTGAGTCATGCTCCCCCAAAATATATATATTGTTTTCTTTTGGCTTTATCTGGAGATAAGAATTTAAAGGAATTTTCCTGAGTTTGCTGCCATTCTAACATATTTAAATGTAACAGATCCTTTTTGATGACTAACATTTCATATTAAAGATAGTTTCCTGTTTTGAATATCATTATCTGTATAAGCAAGGTGTTTGTTATAAATTGTTCAAATGTTTGTAGTAGCCCATTAAACCAGATTTTACTTTCCAATAATTTTGTGCATACAAAAACAATATACATGTACTAGTATATCAGGAAGAAAATCAACATTGACTATAGCACTGCAAACATTAGCATACAACCACAAACACATTAGATATGCAGACTTGTATGTAATTTTAGTCACCGAAAAGGCTCTGTTAGTCTTACAATGGCTGCAAACTCAGGACAGTCCCTTTAAAGGTAGGGTCAACTCAAACGAGCCTTATGTGTTGGAAAGATGCATACCCGGACCACCAACACATACTGACACTTTAACAAATGAAAAACGTGTAATTTTAGAGTTAATAAAAAAACATGATTATTCCTGCTAACTGGGGCAGCCATTTTGTTTCGTTTTTGTGACGTCCGGTGGTATAGCTTGGGGTGAAGTGACGTCAGCTCTGTCCATCTCCTCTATGTATAGTGTAAACAAACGCTCTAATTTACGACAAGGTGCTTCGCTTTCATCAACCTGACTTGTAAAACAACATAAATGACTTGATAGTATAATAAACTATTTAACTAAATATATAAATCCAAAGAAAAAATGCATATTATTAACCCTATTGGTAGGATACGTTCGAGCAAAAACGACCACTCACGATACCCAAGTGATACTTTTCTTTTCTTTGGGACGACGTAATTGGTCAGTTTTGTGATTTTAGATGGGAAAGTCTACTTAATCAAGGGTTTTACAGAATTACTTACAGTAATAAAGTGATAATAACCATTCTGATTTGAGGGGCGTCCGCGCGGCTATCAGCCAATACCTTGTGATCTTAATAAAAGAGGCACGTCTTTTTAGTGTGTCTAAACACAGTGTCTGGGTGACCGTCTAAATATACACCTGCCAATCAGGAATCACAAGTACAGGCCACGGAAAGAAAAGACAATTAACCAAGAAAACACTCCGATTATTATTTCAGTACATGGGTTAATTTATGTACAAAACATAATACAGTTATATCAACACTTTGACAATGGTGGTTTATTGGGATGGCTATTATTACAGAACATTGCGATACATCCGCAAAAATCAGGTATGTTTTGTTTCTTCAGTTCGAAAACTAATTCCTGACGTGACACGTTAGGTATTACATAACCACCAGCTTGCTAGAGGGCATATTCACTGGGATGGTACAAAATGGCTGCGCCCGTTATATATAATAGTCATCACGTTTAACCATTTTATTAATTAACTATACAATTATACTTGTTGATATTAAGCAATAATGTGCAGTATATATCGTTGAATATGCATACCAGGCCAAATGCCTTAATTGTCCCCTCCTTTAACATTTTAGTGCTACCAAAAGATTGTTTGGGTCAATGTTCATAGATGAAAAACTCAAAAGTCCTGCAATTTTTGTGGATGTTTTGTCCAATGTCATTTTTATCCCTGAATAATAAAAATACACCCAGTATTATAGCTTGAATAAGGGCATCATTTTTGTACCATCATTATCTTAGGATGATAAAAAAAAAGTGGAATCTCAGGGCTAACTATGGGTGACCAGAAAATTTTGACAAACTGGCTTTTAAACTTCCAAAATTGCATCAAAATATCTATGACATAAAAATATTTGGCCACATTAAAATAAAAGCTGCAAATTGTTTTTAATGTTTGCAATTGGTGAATTTGGTGAGTGCCAAAGCTAGCTAGCCTTGAAGCTAGTCAATATAAGTTGTTAATATTAATTTCGAGTTTAACATCAAAATCTGTCTGCTATTTAATTGTTATTATACATGTATCATATAACCTGATTTTAGTGAGGTTTTCTCTCATTTAATTAGTTTTTCAGAAATTGATTTCTTTTTTTGATTTGTAATTGTTTCTAACAAAAAGTGTTATGCTATCACCATTGCAGCACATACGTGATAATTTAAAACAGATATTATACTGAAAATTCGTATTGCAGGGCTGTACAGTTAAACAATAAAGAAATCTGCGAATGTCTCATCAACTCTCTCTGTAACATCCAAGCAAAAACTGAGGTTGGTCTGACAGCTCTCCACTTTGCGGTGGCGTACAACCGTTATGAGATCTGCGAACTCTTGTTGCAGAACCGGATCAAAATCAACGTAGCTACCAAATACGGTGTGACGGCAATGACTGTTGCAATAGAGCATCACAATGCCGCCATGGTGAGTCTGCTCATAAAGTATGACTACAAGCTGGACAAACGCTACAAGTGGAAGGAGACGCCTCTGGAACAAGCAATAAACATTCAAGCTGAACAGTGTGCAATAGCCTTGATTCACGGAGGATGCTGTCTGGATCCTCACCGGGGAAAACGATCATACTTCTACATGGCTGTTGATGCAAAGATGACTCATGTTGTAAAACTCCTCGCTGAAATAAAGCCTACTTATTTAAATGAGCAGTGGATCCAGTCCAGACTTTGGCCCGTTTCTATATATCGTCGACCCGATATTTGCAAATGGTTGCTAAAGTTGAAGAATGAACCCAATTCTTTGATGAAACTTTGTCGTGCAAAGATCTTTTTTCAACTTGGAAAACATCCTACCTCAAAGGTTTCCCTCCTGTCTCTTCCAGAAAAGTTGAAGGAATTTCTGCAGTACACAGATCTGATAAACAAGAAAATATTTGAGCCGACTAGTACTGATGACCAAATGTGTCCATATTACTGCCCAGTCCCATGTTCTCGTGCTGATTGCCCAGAACTGGACATATCTTCTGAATCAGATACAGATATTCTTGAGTAAAAAGAAAGTTTGTTTTGTTTAACGATACCACTAGAGCACATTGATTTGTTAATGATTAGCTATTTGATATCAGGTTTTTTTTACATATAGTGTTAGAGAGGAAACCCGCTGGATTTCCATTAGTAGCAAGGTATCTTTTACATGCACCACCTCACAGGCAGGATAGCACATACCACGGTCTTTGATATACTAGTTGTGGTGCACTGGTTAGAACGAGAAATCATTGAGTAATACAAATATTGAAATCAGTTTTAGAGAAAACATATCTAGGATCCAGTGATCAATAAAATAGTGTAGATATCTAAAACCAATAGTAAAATGGTACTGTTATATTGATTCAAAAGGCCAGTGAAATGGTACCAATATCTAGAATTTAGTGGTCTATAAAGATAGCTATATCTAGCATACAGTGTTTTTATATATGTAAGAACCAATGGTCAGTAAAATGGTAAAGATATCTAGATGCAGTACTCTGTAAATTGGTATATTATACATATATTATATTTAGAGTCCAGTAGTCTGGAAAATGATAAATATATCTAGGATCCAGTAGTCCATACAATGGTAAAACTATCTAGAATCCAGTAGTCTGTAAAATTGTAATATATCTAGGATCCATTAGTCTGTAAAATGGTAAATATATATCTGTCAAATTGTAAAGATATCCAAAAAGTATATAAAAATCTGTGGTTTTAATGACCGGCCTCGTTGGCGTCGTGGCAGGCCATCGGTCTACAGGCTGGTAGGTACTGGGTTCGGATCCCAGTCGCATGGAATTTTTAATCCAGATACCGACTCCAAACCCTGAGTGAGTGCTCCGCAAGGCTCAATGGGTAGGTGTAAACCACTTGCACCGACCAGTGATCCATAACTGGTTCAACAAAGGCCATGGTTTGTGCTATCCTGCCTGTGGGAAGTGCAAATAAAAGATCCCTTGCTGCCTGTCGTAAAAGAGTAGCCTATGTGGCGACAGCGGGTTTCCTCTAAAAAAAAATCTGTGTGGTCCTTAACCATATGTCTGACGCCATATAACCGTAAATAAAATGTGTTGGGTGCGTCGTTAAATAAAACACTTCTTTCTTTCTTTCTGTGGTTTTAACAAAACAATGACTGGTTATTAAGTTCATCCCACCTGTCTGTTCCGTCTCTGATGGCCCATTTGGCCCTACATACCTACTGCCAATAATTGTAAATGCACATCTTGTCTCATGTTTTATTGCAGTTGTCTCATTGTTTTTTTTTTTTTTTTTTTTAGCACCAACGTAAATGTGTTTTTTCACACTAGACCAGTAATTGTATTAACAGCCATCACTAAGTATTTACCATTTAGTAATTACTTATTGATTTGTTAATTAGTTTTACATTATTTATTGCATCAATCTGTTTAGTTTTACAATGCATAATGTCCTTCATCATAGCATTACACATGTTAAGGCTGTTCCAGAATTAACCATATTTTGGGTGGAAATGCTTGTTTATATACACACCAACAAAATTTGATTTATTTAAACATATATTGTAGGGTGACATCACTGGCATAGCCAGGATTTTATATTTAGGGGAACCCATATGGGGGGGGGGGGGGGGGCAACCCACTCTGTGTATGTATGTATGTATGTACGTATGTATGATTTTATAAAATTTAATAGTTTTACAAAAAGAATTTAATGGGGGGAGCATTGCCCAGTGCCCCCTATTCTGCCTATGCCATGGGTGACAGGGAGAAAAATATATACTGATGGAAAGAAATAAGGGAACACATCGAATTGTAGACCAAATTTAATTCCCTACTAGCATAGTGATGTCTGTATTTCATACCAAGTTGTAATGTGGGATTGAATGTCTGTAGTGTTGAATGTGCTGCCTTATATATTCCCAGTCAACTTCTGACAATATCAATTGATTTTTGATACAGTCATTATTTCTTGTTGGTATCTGTGTGATCCTTAATTTCTTTCCATCAGTATACTAGTCCCACAAGGCATAACATAATTATGGTGCTTCACACTCACCTAACTCCCATGTGATTAATTATGGAACAGCCCCAACTAGACTCTCTTGCTGAACGGAGTGGTTGTCGGGGGAGATCAATGTTTTTGAAAGTATATAATTATATCTAAGGTAATAGTCAGAAACAAAATATATAGTGGGTTTTTTTCAACATTTGTACCTCTTTTGATTTGTTTTGCTAATGACAATATGTCAGATATTTAATGTATACTGATCCCGATGTCACAGATTTAATTTTACTATATGTATATTTTTTATTTATATAAAATGCACGTGAAACCACATAATATATTATAAATGTTTTGCACATATTTTTGATATACCTGAACACGATTCTTTTCTTTTTCTCATGTTTCATTGTGCTTGTATTGCTGTGTTTTCACTTGTATAAATTATTTATTGATATACATTACCAATATATACAGATTTGAAAACTTAATTGTTTTAGTCATATTTATATTTGTAAAAATATATTTCCAAATTATGCTATAAATGAATCAACATTAACTATCATTATTTGTTTCAGTATAATCATGTCATTAGTCTCTTGTTAATTTTTGCAAGCTAAGAGTCCTGTTTGTATGGAGCAGAAAATCCATTTACAATGACATATTGCCAAAGGCCACAAACGTTCCCGAAGGGATTCCTCAGATTCTCCAACATAATTTGTTTTTTAAAAATAAAATGAAAATATAACTCACTGTCGCAACATTTAGGGGGACAAGGGCCCCTGCCCACCCCCACCCCACCCTTAGATCTGCCACTGAGTACTGGTACAGAATAAGACCTTTGGTTAGAGAAGATGATCTTTCATACGAGATGTGATATGAAACTACTGACTTCACGTGATGAGTCATTAGTACTTAATTTATTTGAAATCTAATTAGCAACTTTAATAAAAATGTAAACAATCATTATAAACAAAACTAAGATCAGGTTAAACATGACTTTACGCCGTTTTGTTTTGTTTTGTGATTTAGCAATTTGAAAATTATATATTTTTTAATAGAAATGGAACAGTGGCGAATATTTTAAAGCAAAAATAAAATTAAGCTGTTAACAAGTAAAAAAAAAAATGTCAGTCATTTTGTTAGTTATATATGACATTGAGAACTGTACGTATATTGTGTTTATTATTTTGTACAGTGAAACAGTTATCTTAGCTAGAAACTAATTACTGTTTTTCGATGCAATTTTCGATATTTCAACTTGTGTTTAGCAGACACAATAAGGAACACTGAAAGTGCCCTTTTAATACAAGTGACTGCCTAACACAGGCCTTGTTGCGTTGTATTGGATGATTGAGAGAAAGGTCACATTGTGCATAGCAATACAATAGTAATATGTATATTGTGATTTATGCTAATGTTAGATAATGTATTATATTTAGTTGTTTTTTGTTACATATTTATATTAGTTGTGATTGTTATATGTAATTTATAATAGTTATTAAAATAATTTAGAATTTTTATTTATTTATTTAGTGATAACACTAATTAGGCTATTCTGTTGTTGGGTATTATGTTGGTATTTACAACTGATGGTATGCAATGGAATCTTTGCAATAGATTTATTTCTTGTTTACTTTAATATTATAACAGAAATAGAAATAAATTTACCCAATCGAATTGCTGTGTTCATCTTTTTTTAATCTTTGTAAAATACATGTACATTTTGTCTTCATTCTTGGTTTGATGCAGCTGATAATATTAGCTGATGACAGGACGACAGGATTTTATTCAATCTAATTAAAATTAGCTCCACTATTACATGTGGATCTAACAGCAGCCAGTTGGAGCTCATGTCCACCAATCAAAACCTGCAAGTAAGGTTTTGATTGGTGGACATGAGCTCCAACTGGCTGCTGTTAGATCCACATGTAATAGTGGAGCTAATTTTAATTAGATTGGATTTTATTTTTCAATCTTAACAAGACTTCAGTTTGTTCCCACAACAAAATAGCACATAGCTGGCTTTTTCCTGTTACCCCCCCCCCCCCCCCCCCCCCCCCCCCAACAACAACCAACAAAAACCCACATTATCTTACTTTAACATTTTAAAATATGATGCACTGTACCGAATGACTTTTGGGCGAATTATTTCAAATTTTGTTTTGCCGTTGGAAGAATTAAATTCATTCGTGCAAAATTATTTTAGACAAAAATCGATATTGAGATACTACAAAAGACTATGACGTCCAGAAAGACATTGGTTATAAAGATATTCATATTCTAAGCTAGAAAATATAAGTACATTTTAATAATGTTGAAATATTTCATTTTTTTGAAAACGTTTTAAAATGCCTATACACTCAGGATAGTCCCTCTAATAATGCTTGTATATATTAAATAAATATAAAATACGCGTGCTGTCCACAACAGAGTTAACACCGATACACTTGGGGGGGGGGGGGGGGGGGGGGGGAAATCACCCTACGCTCTGTTTTGGACGTGCTTATATGAAGAGAGACGAGTTCGCTCGCAGTATGTTATGTAGCATCGTGTCTGAAATTCTTTATCGCCAAAAACGTGCTTTGCTGTGTGATGTTAGCCTGGTTACCTGGTGTTATTCTTAAAGTTGTAATGATCCCAATCCATATTTAACCGTGAACATATTTTGCACTGGTTATCTTCATCCGTTTGCTGGTTAGTTGTCCATGTACCGATGTCGTCCTCAGTGGGTCACCATAATTATTATTTCTTTTTAAATACATCCACATACTCACCATTTTTTAAGATTTATCCAGTTACCCCCGTCATTTCTCCCTCAAACGTCTTTGATGATATGGAAGTGCTTACTTTAATATTTGCTACAAACGATGAAACCAATACTGGTTTTTAGTAACTCGACAACTCATCCGAGGTCTTCGTAGTACTTTTGAATTCTGTATCCATAAATCTTTAGTTTCAGAGCCATTCGTGTACACATTCCATAACGCAGCAAGGAATCTTTCAACTACTAGTATACTTTCCAACAGACATTAAAATTTAGTTTTGTTTAGCGACACCACTAGAGCACATTGATTAATTAATCATCAGCTATTGGATGTCAAACATTTGGTAATTCTGACACGTTGTTATCAGAGGAAACCCGCAACATTTTTCCTAATGCAACAAGGTATATTATATACACTTTCGCACACAGAGGAAAGCACATACCACGGCCTTTGACTAGTTGTTGTGCACTGGTTGGAACGAGAAAAACCCCAATTAGTTAGAAGTGGTTCGATCCTGCGACGCAAACGTCTCAAGCGAACACTCAATCGACTGAGCTAAATTCCGCCTCCAGCAGACATGACTGCGCATACTATGGCCTTTGATATCCCATTGATGCTACAAATAACTGCAGAACAGTGAGTGAAAGAAATAAACAATACAGATGCATTTAACCACATAATTTATTATGAGTACATTTGACAGGACATAAATAAGCACTAATTCCAACGAACAGGACTGAGATACTTGGTGAAACGTGTGTACGAGGTGTATATTTGCAGGGTATGAAAGACACGTTGTATTAGAAGCGAAAGATATCCATGGTACACAGATTACGTTTACAACACGACACACGGCTAGTACGTCTGTAACAATAGATGTTTCTTCTGGAGGTAGTAGGTCAAAACAATGAATGGGTTTGAAAATGAAAACAAAGAGGTAAAATAAAATGTATACAAATATACCGGTATGCAAAAATATTTTGAATATTGTATATTTTATTGTAATTTCTTAGTACTTGTTTATTTTACACTTTTAGCGGCGAGTTGTATCACTTTGGAAACTATCGCGTGTACAATGAATACAATTGTAAAACAAGCTTAGTTTATCGTGCTCTTGACATTTATTATTCAACTAAAAACCATTATATTTTAGCCTGCCTTTGTTGAAATATACTGAAATTGTGGTCCCATTATCGACCTTACACACGCCCATCACCTGTTAGGGAAAAACATAAAAGTCTGCATGATTATTTTCCCTTTTTTATTGGTTGTTGGTTGTAGAAAAGTAGTTTTATGGAGTAGGCCTTCAGCTATGGACATCGCGTTCACAGCAAGATAAGGGCCCTTTTGTCTCTCCACTTTGTGTTTAATTATGAACCAGATATTAATCGTCGTTTTTTTTCTTTGATTCAACTAATTATGCTTTCTCGTTTGTTTCTGTTGTTTCTTCCAATTTCGCATGGTCACTGAAAAACAACAAAAACACGTTTTATTGATTGGCTAGTACAGTTATATTATTGGTTTATTTCATGAGTGAGTGAGTGAATACACAAATAAATAAATAAATAAATAATGTCATGTATAGTAGTGTACTTTATGCCATTAACATGCAGGCATCAATAATGTAAAATTTGAGTAATGATGTCTAATTATCTAAGAACAACAACAAATATTTGCGAAACGTTAACACTGGGTGTACATTGATCTGGAACAGGTAACGGCAAATCTGTGACAACAAGAGCACGGCCTCTCTCGTACTTGGACGGACAGTGTATATGATATGATGTCAAATTAGGACACAATAACACATCACAGCACAATAGCAAAATGGCATTTCAGAACCCTAGATTTCGAAAGTTCCTGGGAGGCATGCGTTCCAAGAATTCATATCCTCTCCCCCCCACCCAAAAAAGGAGTAAAAATAATAATAATTTAAAAAAATCCTAACTACTGCCCTGAGCCCCGTTGCACGAAGCTATCTTAGCACTACTATCGCCGTAAATACCTACCATCGCGACCGTAACGTTTTTTTTTACCATTGCCAGCCCGTTCCATAACGCGGCGTAGCTTACGATCGTCTTAAATTACTGTGAAAATTTACAATAGGTACAAGGCAGTTGTAAGCCATTAACGTATCTGTCAAATGGCAGTTAAATGATGATTTGGTCATTTTCGAAGAAGGATACTAACTTTTTGTATAAAAATGGATCTAATATACAGCAAATTTATACCTTTTATAAAACTCGGCGTTCGATAAAAAAAACATTCTAGGCCATACGACTTTTACACGAAAATACGGGAGATAACTCTTATGTCTTATGCATTCGGCAATTATCGCTTAGGAAATATTAAAACTGACAAAGTTACTTCATGGATGTTCGATACCAATGAATACATCTAAGATGTTCCGAAAAGTCGGTAACCAATTCATTATTTAACTAATTCGTACTTCTTCGTAAAGAATATTTTAATCATTAAAGGGGCATTTACGACTACCGTAAGGTTGCTTTGTGGAACGGCTGTAAAGTTTACGGTGCCAGTTGTAAACTTCACCGTAAATCACTACAATTAACCTTAGCTACAATTCTTTCGTGGAACGGGGCCCAGAACAGTATCGTTGAAAAACTTCCATAAAATGATAAAGATTGATAATGGGTAATAAATGGAATACCCAACTCGCTACTGGGTAATACCGTTTATCATGCACTCGTGAACTGATGTCCTTCCCTCGCCAAATGCTCAACTCGGGAAGGACCCTATCAATTCACTCGTACAAGATAATAAACGGTATTGCCGAGTGGCTCGTTGAGTATCTCTAATTGTACACGACATACAGTAGTTTGTTTGAAAGGCACATAACGCACTTCAGATGAAAAAAATAGAAGCAATTTGGCCACAATCTCGAGACAAATCCAAATGGATCTACCATGTTTCCAAATTGTGAACATCGCCATACTTTTAACGTAGTGAATGGGTGGCTGAGTGGTGCCATTGTGAATATTACCAGTTCACAAGTGAAGTGGGATATGTGCTCTTGGTAACTCACGGTATCTCAGTTGTTTTAAAGCTTGCCAGGCACGTGTGTCGGGGGTGGTTTTTGGTGTTTTAACCTCACTGCTCAAGCTAATCGTTTTTTCACCCAATATACTTTTGCGGTGGGGGGGGGGGGGGGGGGCACGACTCGACCCCTCTAAATACTTTGCTCGTCACGGACTAGACCCCCCCCCCCCTGCTAAAGTACCTGCTCACGCGCCTGCTTGCACCCAAGTAATCTATTTTATATTTATGAATCCTCTTCGTCTGGCTTTACGTCGGTTTTCTGTTAACAAAGTACACCTACACATGTTGACAACTTACCCAAAATATATTCTTCCTGATTGGTCTTTTGCTAGTCTCTGAACAGCATGTTCAAGTTTCTTTTTGTCGTACGGGACCGCGAGTTCCTAAAAACAGAACATGCAATACATGTATTATATTAGTACAATCGAGCATTATAGTTTTCAGGAACTAACAACATACTTAGGTGAAGGAAAAATGGTTAGGATGCAGCAACTAGATATATATGGTGTGTACACTTATTTCTATCACTTGTCACCCAAAGAACCATGTCCCCGCAGGCGCGGATCTAGGAGTGGTGGTGCTGGGAGTGCGCGCTCAAAAATTTAGAAGTTCCACAAGGAATTCTGAGGAATTAACTGCCTCGCCTACCATAAATCGATTCAGTTAATAAAGAAATAATTTGTGATGTAAGATTCATGATTAATCCAGTTCTTAAAAATACATTAAATAATTTGTTAAAAGGTTTAATAAATTAAACAACAACAACAACACATGCATTGAAATACATCTATAAACCAACTTTCATTATAGTTATAGTTTGTGAGACATTGACGTTGGGGCAAAACGTTGGGGAAAAACGCAAAAGTTGACGCTGTCGCCGTTGGAAGAGTAATACCTATATATCTCGTCTTTTAACTTGATCAAGGCAAGACAAAAATCAGCGAAGACAACTGCTGCCGCTACGCAAGACACTTCTCATTAACGACAGACATAGACGTATTTTATAAACACCTTTCACAATACCATAGGCGTACGGGCTCCCATTTTTGCCCGAATTAAACAAAAATGTCTGAATCTGGATAACAACATTTATTCATATTAGCATTGCTGTCAGACAGGTATATAAGGTTGTAAATGAATCACTGCGCATTTTAACATGAATTACAAATATTGCGGTTAGAATGATGAAAATACATGGTGAAAAGGTTCCAGACAAGTTAATTTTTCCCGAATATGTCTATCTTTTCCCCCAAATTTGAGGATTTGCTCCAACCCTGTCTCGTACGCTAGACAGTAGTCCAGTTGCCAAATGCCAGTTTGAAGTTGAAGTGTGCATAATTCGGTGAATAGTTTTCTCTGTGGATTTTGACTCTGTAGGGTCCCTAGATCGATAATCCACCGGGTGCCACCCGGGCACCATTGAGTATTGAATACAATTATGGTACATCTCAGCTTTAAATGTCACCATTGCCTTTGTCACCATCATCGGGGAAACGCCCAAGTGGTCATTCCTCCAGACTACAGAATAGCACACTCGTGACACACTCGTTGCAACGATAAATATCCCATCAAATCCACAGAGAGGAACTGATCCTACAACTCATGACTTTAATATTGACAATAATATGTTTTTTTTCTTTTTCAAAGACACGAAAACATAGAAGAACAAAGAAATAGAGAAAAATACTTACATCTAATGCTGTAATAAACTGTTCAGGTGAAACACTTAGTTGGTTTTCAACATCATATCTTTTTAAGATGTCTATTAAACGCATGTCATTAACCACAATGTGCTCCTTAAGAATAATCACTGGTTCTTTATTCCTTTTGAATGGTTCTATAGCTGCCTTGCCGATATCGGTAAGAGTATTTCCCGACCTCATCGCGGGGCCATGAATCACTTGAAAGTGAGGCTTTTTTAGTTTAATGTCTTCTACCACTCGGAGAAATTCGAACTCGACCGGAACATCCTACAAACAGAATTTATAAAAGTCAAAATAGGTGAACATTTATTTAAGGAGTGACTACTAAATGAGAGTGCATTCATATGTGACTACAATGTGCCTTCTTGCGGTATGACTTGTAGTTTGTAGTGTAATAAACGGTTATTTGGTACCTTGGTGCTTTTCAAAAAAAGAAATTCAGTATGTAAAAATAAGGTCATGGAAACCTGTATTTATAAAACAAACTTCATGTTATTAGGAACAGGTCATTTTGAATGTTAATTCGTGTCTATATTTACAACAATGAAGTTTAATATTATAAACCACATTTGCAATTAAAATCCAAGCATGCTGTCCTGGACACACACCTCAACTATATGGACTGTCTGTCAAGGACAGTGGATAAGTGGTTATTTGTTAGTGGTTAATGAGAGAGACGTCAGTGTAGTAGCCTTACACCTCCCCATCGAATCGTTAAACTCACTCCGGGTGAGAGCTGGATCCGGGATACGAACCCAGTACCCTACCAGCCTTAAGTCCGATAGCTTAATCACTACACCACCGAATCCGGTACATCATTTAATTACATACGACATTTAATTCATATAAGCACCCATGTGATTGAAAACAAAGAAAGAAAAGGAAATTATGTTTATTTAATGACCACTCAGGCAGGCCAGTTTGAATTACGGCTCTTTCATGCAGACGAACCAGTAATTAAATTGAGGTGGTGTGTCTGTGTGTGTGTGTGTGTGTGTGTGTGTGTGTGTGTGATTTGGAAAACCATCTCGTTTATTCCCAACCATTACTGTCCATTGTTGAAGCACTTTTTCTTCCCTTATTTGCCATTAAAGTGCTCTTAGTCACCCAAAAGACGTAAAACACTCACCGTAAGATCCAAGAGTTCCATCTCGCTGTTCTCAGAATTGTGTATTGCCGTGACGAGAGCTATTGCACCTGCAGAGGTGATCAGATTGTTGCCCATCTGAACCAAACATTAAAACAGCTAATTATTTATTTCATTAGCAGAAAAGACAGGGAGAGGAGGGAGGGAGGGAGAGAGAAAGCGGAAGAGAGAGAGAGAGAGAGAGAGAGAGAGAGAGAGAGAGAGAGAGAGAGAGAGAGAGAGAGAGAGAGAGAGAGAGAGAGAGAGAGAGAGCGGGGGAGAGCGAGCAACACAAACAGAGAAAGAGAGAGAGAAACAGAAAAAGAAAGAAACCTGCAACTTCCACACAGGCTACCCCTACCGATACAGCAACATGACATCTTTTATATGCACTTTCCTACAGGCAGGACCGTACACACCACGGCCTTTGATGTAATAGTCGTGGGTCACTGGTGGAAACGAGAAAAAACCACAAGTACATGGAGGACGATCGATCCTGTGACCTGCTACTTTACAAAATATCTTCATATTTAGAAGTCAAGAATACCATACGAGATAATAGATGAGAAAGATGAAACACATGTCCGACCAAAAAACAAAAGGGCACCCAACCACCCACGCATCAATCCATCCGCTCGTCCATCCGTCTGTCCATCCATTCATCCGTCGGGTCGTTCATCCATCCTCCATCCATTCCTTTCTCCAGTGGATTTCCATAAACTTTAATGACATTATAGAATACGGAGTAAAATGGTGAAATTTAGTATGTTTTATATATTGATAATCTATGGATACATACCCGCAGTATTTTGAGCGTATCATTTGTTGATAGTGCTTGCGCCATCTTGTTTGCTACCGGAAGTGTGAGTCTGTTTCCGCTAACGTCGAGCTCGAGCAGTGTCTCGTGAGCTGACAAAGCGTCTGCCAGCGCTAGTCCGCCCTCGGTACCAAACCCGTTCCACGCGAGTCGACACACCTTCAAACGCATGTTTTCCTGTCAAAATCAACAATGTCGTCATTTCCAAAGCTCTAATCCACAGGCCGTCCAACAGGACCAGAAAGGTCCAGGTAGACTTTATAAATGCTACAAGTGTGTAAATCTGCGTCATTAGGTCAAATGATCCCTGTACACCATCATCCTTTCCCCCAATGGCTCTGGCTATCTATTGGCAAGATATTATGGAATATACCATCATATTTTGTGACAAACTGTATATTGCATGTCACATAATATTAGTCCCGAATGAAAGAAAATCAACACATGAGATGTATGTAAATATATATTCTGATACTACAATCTAAGTTATCTATAAAATCCATTCATGGGTCCTTCAATATAATTGAAAGAAAGGATTTTGTACTGCAGTTTCAGATGCCGACTTAAACCCGACCAGAACATACGCTCACCTTGATTCCTTTTGCAATAGCAATTGCTCCTTTTTGACGTAGGCGGTTCCAGCTAAGGTCAAGGACATCAAGTAAATCGTTGGATCCTTAAAAAGCAAGTGATTATTCAGGTTCTGACTGGATTACTTACAACTGGTGATGCACTATCTACATGTTTGAAAATGAATCTGGTCTACAACGTAATGTTACAGGATAACAGTCTAATACAAACAATAAACCAAACAAGAAAGCACAAAATATTTTCAAATATCCCGTGCACATATTTAAAAAAAACTAAGCCATTCAACCACGCATGGTAAAGGTAATGTCTCTGTTAGCTACTAATTTTCTCGGAATACATGTATATATATATTTTTTTTTTGTGGCAGTTTTTACAATGATGATAAAATATTAGGAATTACATGTAGTTGTCATATTTATAATTTTTGGATACGCCATGTGAATTAAGCATTAGTATAAAGTGAAAATTGTCCCTATTAATGAAATACGTTCTGTCCGATGCTCAGCCACTGGCCTTGCCAGAGACTGGACGTGTGATGGACGTGCCTGAACCTCTTTTGTATATAAGCACGTAAATAAAGTAACGGTAACAGTAATATTTCAAAAGTAGATGGTAAAAAGTTGTTTCTCCGGTTTAATGGCTTCATAGGCTAATCTTTGTATGCTCAGCTATGACCCCCCCCCCCCCCCCCCCCCCCCTAAATATTATTGAGCTACCTATTCAGGCACGGCGGAAACAAGTAGACATTGGGAGGGAGGGGGCTGACTAACATCGATAGCACAAAGCAAAGTTCCTAGGGGTTTCGGGGTATGTCCCTCCCTTAAAAGTTTGAAAACTAGATGTCCTGAAATGCAATTTCGTGCATTCTATAAGTAAAATTTATCTCTGCCTTAAGATTTATTGCCAATAATATTTTTGATTCACAATTCGATTGGCCACATACCGGGCGGGAAGAACTATTTTGTGTATTGTTACATACATTGAGCCTAGCGCTGTATAAATTTTTGGAAAGTGACCCGTTACTAGGAAATAATTAAATTTTCTTTGCATCTATACACTTTACGGCAATCTGATTGGTCCAGAGGTGCTTACTTTTTTTCGTTCATATCTCGATGAATCGAAAAAATTTAAGCCACGCCTACTACCCCCCCCCCCCCCCCCACTGACTCGCACTACTTTTGCGCAACAAGCCGGATTATTCTGGCAATCATATTTAGATATTTTGAAGAAAACACACGTGAAAGCTACAAAAAAATTATACGATAAATTAATGGGAAATGCTATAGCAGAGTAGACATGTAGATATATACGCATTGATGTACCAAAAAACAAACTACACCCAAAAACCCAACCTCTTCGCTAATGATGACACGAGACTCGATCGGTGGCCAAAAAAATCATGTAGGAAACTTCACTTCTGTAACTTACTTGTAAGCGATGTTCTACAGCTGTTGGCGAAAATTAAACGGTTCGTTCACTTTCATAAAATATAAACTAAACACGAATAGGACAATTCTTTCCAATATAACTAAACAATCCGTAAAAATGCACAGCAGCTAGAGGAAATGACGTCATTTACAAAAAAATCACCTGATTCAAATGATAGTGAATGAACGTTCGCATTCTTACGCGACATAAGTATCAATGAAGTTTACACAAACAACACTACAGACGTATTTAAAGCTAAACAAAATAAATTCAGTTATGTATTGTTAAAGTATGCATATAAATTTTATTATAAGATTTTACCGGAATTATTTTTTGGTTCATACAAGTATGAACCGAAAAAACTATGTGCACACTTTTGTATGACCCTCTACGCGGGCTCATACAATGTGCTCATCGTTTTTTCGGTTCATACTTGCATGAACCAAAAAATAATTGCGGTCAATTCTTAAATAAAACCAAATGACATGACTGTCAATACCACTCTTGTTTATTGGTTGTTTTACTGCTATGTAACTTCTTTAAGCGTGGGGTCTAAACTATAAAACCTCCACTAACAAGTATCGATCCACCACTTTAAACGCCAAACCATTAATTATTTTTAAAATGTGGAAGCGACCGTACCACTCACATCACCCCAGACGTTCACCCTAGTACAACTGAACTGGATTTCGCTCCTATACACACTGAATCTGGGTCTGGGTCTGGTGTGAACTGGAGAATGGCAGCTGCGCAATGTTTGAGCCTTATTATTTAATTTTTGTTAATAAACAACAGGAAACAATGCATATATATTGAACAATGTGGAATTATCGTAACTATTATTGATGTTTATATAAAAAATATATATCTAGCGATATGAACACAGTCAATTATATTGATATACTAATAACACGTAACAGATACAGACGCAGACGTCAAAATACACCAGACTTTGCCACACTCGCCAGATCGGGACCCAGACCCAGATTGGGTGTTTTGAGCCCAACAATATGGATGCAAAGATTTTAACCTCTTACAATGCTTAATATCGTGCTATACTTACCAATTGCAGGCCCAAGGATTGCTCCAGCAACCTGGTCGAATTTATTTTTACTCAAATCCAGTTCCTTCAAATATTTGTTACTCTGAAACAGAACGCAGAATTCCCAATAAACAGCAATAATAATTGTGTAGTTCCAAATAGTTGGTACCATATAGGCTATATTTAAAATATATAATTTAGATGTACAATTGTAACACTTTTTTGTTTTCAGAATCACGTGATTTATTTTGTATTTTCTAGCTAATGGCTACTTTCAGCTTCAGCATAATAAACTGATTAATTGCCTGAGTCATTGACTGATCAATCGATTGACTGACTGATATAAATAACACCATGACTGGTACGTTAAGTATAATATTATATATCTGCATACACATGTATATAATATACATACATTTTACCTCCATATAAAATCCACATTCAATAAAGACGTTTATAATTCCCTTGGCGGGCGTCTGTATTTTTGATACACATACAAAGGCTAACAAATATACGAGTATTATTAAAAGACATCTCCCTTACACACACACACACACACACACACACATACACACACAGAGAGAGAGAGAGAGAGAGAGAGAGAGAGAGAGAGAGAGAGAGAGAGAGAGAGAGAGAGAGAGAGAGAGAGAGAGAGAGAGAGAGAGAGAGAGAGAGAGAGCGAGAGAGAGAGAGAGAGAGAGAGAGAGAGAGAGAGAGAGAGAGAGAGAGAGAGAGAGAGAGAGAGCGAGAGAGAGAGAGAAAAAGACATTGACGTAGATACTTCGATATTCTATTTAAGAGCACGGATACATTAAATCAACACGTTGCCAAATCATAAATGTTTGTATAATAAATTATTTTCTTAAATGTTTCATTCTGATCCTTTGGGACCAGGCAGCATAAACCGATTTTATGTTTCATAATTTGCGCATACAAAGCTTGGGCAGTCTAAACATTAATAATTGAATACATTGTGGTGGGTTACCGGGTTAAGGGTGGGGGGGGGGGGGGGGGGGGCTACATACCTCTAACATATTTGCGAATTGTTCAGCCACTGCGTCATCAAACTCATTACCTAGGAAACACAACAGTTTATTATTATTTATGTAATATATTCAGGGCCCTACCCTGATCAAAATCCTGAGGGCACTACTTTTTATAAACAAATGAAACACTATACAAATTAAACCCTGAGATGCTATTTTCTGAAGTAAAAAAGAGAGAAAAAAAGTGAGATTATCAGTGGGGCAACTGCGCCTCTTCCTCCCGGAGGGTACAACGCTGCCCCCCCCCCCCCCCCCGGAGGGTACGACCCTGATATTAGTCCAGTCTTGTCCGTAATAATCAAGATCTGTGTCAGCCTACTACAGCAATTTCCAACAAAATACTATTTACCTTTTCATACCTCTCAATCAGTCAAATGTTTCATGGCGGCGCTGTGTTTGAAATAGTGCATTTGGGTATAGTATATTGAGGAATTTGTTGAAAACTACAGAACAATAAATACCTTAGCTTTAATTTTCAATGTTCATCTAACAATATTTAGCAGCATTTTGTCATGGATTTGCAGTGGAAGGCTGGTAATAATGAACAATCCACTACTGTGGAAAAACTACTAGGCCTTCTAGTGTTACAACCAGTACTTGATTAACAGATAAGTATATGCTATTTCAAAGCGTATTTAGATAACGGTAGACATGGTGGTAACTCTGGCCTCACTATAAATCAGTTGTAACATACAACATGTAGTATACACATCGACATAGTAGACTAATACAGTTTAGCACCATACATACTTGGTTATGAGCCATTTAATGTGATATCTATAATAGTGAACATTATGGTGCGTATACCCATAGGCGTACGGGCAGGGTGACGTTTGCCAGAATGAAACGAATACACCCGAATTTGCATAACATTTAGCATTACTAACAAACAGCTATATAGGGTTGCAAACGAATCATACGCATTTTTGCATGGATTACAGCTAATTTTGGGGTAAAACGGTCTCAGGTTAGCACATTTTACCCAAATATCTATATAATGTTTGCCCGAATTTGAGGTTTTGCTTCAGCACTAGGGGGACAGTTGCCCCCCTCCTCCCCCGCCCCTGTCTCGTATGCTTATGCGTACAGCGTAAGAAGAAATGACTTGACATTCTGAAACCGTACCAAATCTTCATCTACTTGTGGTATTGAAGTAATTTCTACAGATCCAGTAGCATATCTACGTTGATATCATTGTTATATATTGAAATTACAAATCCATGAACTTACCTGACAGATCGAGTTTCTTGATACCAGAATTTACGCGAAACATCTGACATAAATATTCTGCGCTGACATTGGTTAACTTATTATCGGCTAAACCCTGAAATAATAAGTTAAAATTGATGATGATTATGATGATGATAATGATGACGATGATGATAACAACGATATTGATGATAATAATGATGATGATGATGATAATGATGATGATAATAATTATGATAATGATGATGATAATGATAATGATGATGGTGGTGATGATGATAATAATTATGATAATGATGATGATAATGATGATGATGATGATGATGAACCCTTTATTAGAGTCCAGCAATCTACCAATTGAGCCAAAAGGTTAGTTCATTCCTCTAACTACTGTCAGCAAGAGTACTTGATATCAACATTCTTCACTAATAATATTCAGATCTGTCGCAATACATATAGAGTGAATGAGTGAACAGTTTTGGAATCTGACGAGCGAAAGCGAGTCAGATACCAACACTATTCATGAATTTCATAAAAATGGTATGACAGGCAAGCTAGTTTAGTATTTTATTTATTTATTATTTATACAGAAATAAGCAAATGTCAAAACCTATTACACGTTATTTGTCTACGAATTGGGTCAGCAAGTAATCTACGTCACGCTCACGTCAGGCCAATATTACACTAGTTAGATATTGAGTGATTGTTATGACATGAGCAATATCTTACACTGGTGTGTAATAAAAACTAATATGACATGTCTATAGTACAATATATTAGTTAGTATATACTTAGCCAAAAAAGTTTAGCAATTTGGTAAATGTGCTAAAATAAAAGAAAACTTGCGACTTGCAAAATAAAATCAGACACTGAGTTTATTTGAGATAGCGTTTGTCAGTATAAGTAACAGAGGTTGTTCAATACAAAAGTAAATGTGTGACTGTCACATTGTTACATGGTGTTTGGGGGGGGGGGGGGGGGGGGATCCATACACGAAAATCAGAAAATTGTCAGTAACGTTTATGAGAACATAGGGCATTGCATGTTGACTGGTACAACGTCGACTCATGCTTCTGATGAGACGGTAGGTCTCTGGAATAGTGATAGAGATCCATTCATGACTTAAAATCTGTTTAACATTGTAGACGTTGTGAATATGCGCGTGGTTCTCTCGCACTTTACGACTCAAAAAATTACATATCTGCACAACAGGGAACAAGTCAGGCGATCTTGCAAACCAGTTTAGTACCTCAGTATTGTTTCTCTGAAGAAGTCCAGTCGTTAGTCTGGCTGAATGCTGGCATGCATTGTCCTGGTGAAACAAAATGCCTGGATGCTGCTGCATGATCACAATGAGGTTGTTTTATCCGATGTCATGAATTTCAACCCACACCAAAACGATCCCACCACCCCATCGGTCACGTTCAGTGCACGAGGCGACCTTGTACCACTGTCAATGCCCGATGTGTTCAGATACTTTATTGTATAACATTTTGTGAAATATCTTAAAATATCAGTGAAATAAACGTGTTATCAGTCACGCAGTGACGATAACACCTTTTAGAGGGAAAATTTCACTATTTCACTCTAAAATGTGTTATCGTTACTGTAGAAAGTATTATCTTCACTGTAAGAAAGCTGGAACTATTTTGCTGCTAGCATTTTAAAAATAAAGGTAAATTGCCAAAAGTTATATAATAAATAGAAAACTTCATGCAAACGCGACTCGTGAGATATGATTGCAAACGTCTCTCAATGAGATATAAATACTATTTGACAAAAAACATGAAATATTTTCTATTTACTGAACATTTTCAGATTTTCGTGTATAGACCCCCAAGCACCATTTAACGATGTGACGGTCACACATTCATTTTGTATTGGAAACCTCCTTTTACTTATACTGACAAATGATGCCTCAATAAAATCCAGTGTCCGATTTTATTTTTTAAGTTACGAGTTTTCTTTTATTTAAGCACATTTACCAAACTGCAAAACGTTTTTGGCTAAGGATATATATATAATATGTTATTACAATTTCCACTACGTAGTCATTTTCTTCCAGCATCCGGCACATGGCGTAACACCCGTCGTCTTTGATGTAGTTACCGGAGATATTCAACGTCTCCACGTTCACCGTGTCCTAAAAACAAGTCATACTGTTAATGCCAATAATATATGTATATATATATATATATATATATCCCCCCCCCCCCCCCCCCCCCAGGTTATGGAATTATATAAAATATTTGCAGGCTACGAAAATGACATTAGATGCTAGTGCATAAAAAGCGGAACCGATAGGATCTCTTCGACAATGGCCAATCCAATACGTTTGCTGAACAGTCATCAGGATTGTATTTCGAACTACATTAAACAAAAATCGTTAACTGTCAATAGCGAAGATGACCAACAAAGCGCCAAATATTTCACCTTAAAAAACAGACAAAAAGACAAAGACAAAATAAAATTAAAATAAATAAAAAGACAAAAAATAATAAGCAGAAAAAATCAGACAGAATAAAAACGAAAACCAGATTTGGCCATGAAATGCCTTATAAAAGCAAAGAAAGAAAGAAATGTTTTTATTTAACGACACATTCAACACATTTTATTTACGGTTATGTGGCGTTAGACATATGGTTAAGGACCACACAAATATTGAGAGATGAAACCCGCTGTCGCCACTTCATGGGCTACTCTTTTCGATTAGCAGCAAGGGATCATTTATATGCACTATCCCACAGACAGACAGGGTAGTACATACCACGGCCTTTGATATACCAATTGTGGTCACTAGCTGGAGCGAGAAATAGCCCAATGGGCCCACCGACGGGGATCAAGCGAGCGCTGTACCACTGGGCTACGCCCCGCCCCCTTATAAAAGCATAATTTAAGATTGTAAAGTTTGCACCATTACATCCCAATCCATAGTTCTGTGGCCAATTTCACTAAACATCGTAAGTTTACGTCTGCTACTAGCAGTTATTCCGGTCCTACGTTTACACGTGTCACTGTTTAGCATCCATTTCACACGGAAAATTACATCATTACGGAAGTTGGAGCATTTTAATGACAAGAGAAAATAAAATATGTCTACTTAAAACTATATTTGTTGTACTATGATGGTAATAAGAATTGTGTTTTAGTCGTAGATTTACGTATACGTGCAAAACTAGACTTACGATGTTTTGTGAAATTCGGCCCTGTATTGCACTCCACTGGAAAACCCGCTGCCACTGCCGCAGCTACCGAACGACACAATAGAGACTTAATGTAGTAAGTCGGAACAGTTTGTATGAGGGTACATTTGTAACATTACGACGGATACCAATGGAAATTAAAACTATAGAAACGTGGGAAACATACTTTGAGTACAAGTGCAATGGCCTTGACCTCGTCAGGAGAGAGATTGTGGTACCTCATGGTGATGTGTTTGTCATTGATGTGACGTAGGAAGTAGGAGACTGGTGTGATATCGAGGTGCTCGCAGATTTTAAAATACAGACACTTCGTTGGATCACTCTCATCATCGGGAACTAAATATAATAATAAACATTACAATTGCAAAGGATGTTCAAGCAAATTGTGTTTTTTTCTCAATATATTTTCCGGGGAAGCATGACTCCCTATACATTTCCCGCACACGTGCCTGCTGGAAGTCTTCTAGTAGATCAGATTATAGGCACTGTTCGCATTCACGTGTCTGTGGTCCATGCTTGGCTGGAAATGTGCATTTTGTTCGAGCATATATATTGAAATTACATGAAGAGGTTGTCCATTTTTTACTTTACATTCA
This sequence comes from Gigantopelta aegis, assembly GCF_016097555.1. Lineage (NCBI taxonomy): Eukaryota > Metazoa > Mollusca > Gastropoda > Neomphalida > Peltospiridae > Gigantopelta > Gigantopelta aegis. The sequence goes on along the minus strand of NC_054702.1, from coordinate 75,273,913 downwards.
TACGAATGGGTATACATGTATATCTCGCAGGGTGCTTAAGATTGTCGGGGTGTATTAGTGATACAATGACCCAACGCATCTCAAGATATCCCTTTTTAGAATTATCGTTCCCTCCCCACCTAACCCTAAGTACTTCCAGTTCTGCCTTTAGTGCGTATAAACATATTTGAGTACCTAAAACCACAATTCACATCACTACTTTTAAAACAAAGTAGACAACCCCAACGAAAAAAAAAAAATGCATTTAACTTTAAAAAACCCAAAAAACTTTTGAATTTATGTGTGTTGCTCATAACGAACACTTAAATTTAAGAACTTACATTCGTTTTCTAGATCTGTGTCATAATCTTCATCTGTCAGTTCAATGTCGACCACGGTCATTTGACTCACGGCATCAGTATCGGTTGTTTCATACCTCTCGCTTAACGGTCCATCAATACCTGTTCCCAACATATTCTCGCTCTCAAGTTGATCAGCCTCGCCTTCTTGTTGGTGAGACTCGCCTTCTTGTTGGTGAGACTCGCCTTGTGGTTGGGGAGACTCGTCTTCTGGCTGGACAGACTCGCCATTAGTTTGAGAAAGTTCGCCATCAGTCTGCTTAACTTGTGCATCCTCTTTTAACTCAGTTATCAACACATTGTCCGGCTCCTCTATGTTTACCTGAAGCAAGTCAGGCTGCTGGGAAACAGGTGTTCGGGAAAGCGCAGCGTGAGTATTTTGGGCGGGAAGTCGCGATGATAGCCGAGGTGAACAGTCACTAGCTTCTTCATGTTCCACTAGTGTTTCTTCCTCTTTTTCATGCTGTTAATTATATATATATATATAATTATTTACCAGTACAATACCACAATTACTGCATTTTGAAAACATGTTTCATATAGAACATGCGCATAGATACAATTTCATAACCACTACATACCAATTCATAACCATTACATTTATACCAATTCATAACCATTACATACCAATTCATAACACAACATACATACACTGCATAACTATCACAAATCACTTAATAACAATTACATATCAATTCATAACCATTACACACCATTTTATCACCATTACATACCATTTAATAACCATTATATACCACTTCATAGCCAGCATATACGTATTCGCACATTTGTTCGTGTTTGTAACTTGTGTAACGTATCAGTTTCTGGAACTGTGCAATCCACCCACTCGTTACACGTTTGAGTAATAATGATAACGCAGAATTCACAAATCAGATTGAAGATATTATCTCAATTACACTTATGTAAGAAAGTTAGAAAACTGATGCTCAAGATGATAACATAATCTATATTTGTGATTACATTCATATAATTATCGGGGGCTCTGTCCTGAGTCATATGTGAAGTTTCCTTTACAGTTGCTATGACATTTTATGTCAGTTACAGCAGGTTCGACTGTCGTGGAATATGCCAAGAATAATTACAGTGGGGATGGTAATTTCACATCATTTCTGACATATTTTAATGCTTATATCCAATTCAGGTCGAGTTGCGCTTTAAACCTGCTAAAATCTACCAGATGCTCCAAACAGAACAGTAAGCACAGAATCCATTGGTAGTGAGTGGTACAGTGTTGGCGTTACGTGGCATATAGCAATATACACTGCCAGGGAGTGTGGTTTCCAAACGGATATTGATCGTTGAGTTTTATTTACTTTTATAATTCAGTAACTTTTCAGCAGCTATAAGTAAGTAGTATGTTTTACTAGATCCCCAGCCATGTGCGGACGCATGGCATATTTAGGAAGGGCCAAAATGTTTAATACAAAAAACTTAAGAACCCTCTCCGGAATGATTTTTGTTTGTTTTGTTTAACGACACCGCTAGAGCACATTGATTTATTAATCATCGGCTATTGGATGTCAAACATTTGGTAATGCTAACTCGTAAAATCATTAGAGAAAACCCGCTACATTTTTCTAATGCAGCAAGGGATCTTTTATATGCACCATCCACAGAAAGGAAAACACATACCACGGCCTTTAATATAGCAGTGGCTGGAACGAGAAATAGCCCAATGGGCCCACCGACGGGGATCGATCTTAAACCGACCGCACATCGAGCGAGCGCTTTACCACTGGGCTACGTCCCGCCCCTCTCCGGAATGAGTACTCTAGAACAAACATATTGTAAATCGTATACATTATCTAGCTACACAGATTGCCATTTCAGTGATAATATTATATACCTACATCTGAATCAGTAATCGTTTTAATGTTATTGTTACAAATACATCTATACCTTGTACCAGCCCCCACTAAATGTGCTTTTGGTAAGTATTTCCGTTTAGATTCACGTACAAATAAAATAAAAGGGTTTTTGGACATTACAAAAAAACTATTTTTTTCATGTGCAGCTATTGACAATGTGCTGATGTGTCGTTAAACAAATATTCCTTTCCTTTGGTTACCATGATTTAAAGTGGAATGGACATAGCTCGTTAAGGTAGAGAAAATAGTTATTTTTGTTATGATAGGATCTGAAGCCACTGGACTGAGTTAAATAAAAATCCGAAGATAACATTACCTACTGATGTAGAGAATTATATAGATTAATGTCTTCGCGTGTAATAAACCGCGGCACTACCCTGTCATATAACAGACTGGTCGTTTTGCGTGGCTAATGTGAGGCGCGCTACTTAAACTCTGCATGTAACATTCGTGTTGGGTTTGTACCAAACAAACAACATCACTTCAGAAACGCGGGATATTCAGACCCGGATATTTTAAACAAGATTCTTTATTACTAACAGTGATAAAGTAAATAAATAAGTCACAATATTACTAGAACCACAACCAAAAGCTTTAAAATGGCGTCAGTTTGAAATGTATTGCCTCCTTTAGTGGATTCCCCCACCAATCCCAAGCAGCGCTGCATTACTGATAAATCAAAGACCGTGATATGTGTTACCCTATGTGTGGGACAGTGTATATAAAAGGCGGGGAAATTTAAAGGGTTTCCTCTAAGACTATGTCAAACTGATCAAATGGTTGACACCCAATGTTCACTAGTGGTGTCGTTAAACAAAACAGACTGTTTTAACCTTTAGTGGAAGTAACAGTGCAGGAAAGGAATCTTCATACCAGATATATGACAAGTTGTAATGGCTAAATAGTCAATAGTTTGAATTCGGCAGAGAGAGAGAGAGAGAGAGAGAGAGAGAGAGAGAGAGAGAGAGAGAGAGAGAGAGAGAGAGAGAGAGAGAGAGAGAGAGAGAGAGAGAGAGAGAGAAACCTGCAACTTCCACACAGGCTATCCCTACCGATATAGCAACATGACAGACAGACAGACAGACAGACAGAGAGAGGAAACACAGTTCAAATTTCCATAAGTTGTAGTTAAATCCATATTAATATTTTACCCAAACATTATTTGCAAAATGTTTAGCCTTTAAAGTATGAAAACAGGCTTTTACCAGAATTATGTCTCATATAAGACCACTTCTGCAAGCTGACCTTTTCGTATATATATCAAGTGATTTCTTCTACTACCAGCTATTATTTACACCACTGATCATGATTTTGGTTGTTTTGATTCTGACAAATGTATATTTACACAACAACGGAACTACGTGGACATAGCCATTCTCCTTAATATCAATTATTCCGTTCCTAACAGCTCCATTCTGTTCTACTCTTTGACTGTAATGGACTCCACGGAGTGCATAAAGCCATACGCTGTTTCTGGTCTATTAACCAAGTATACTAATCTTGATGGGGATTGCGACTTTATGGTCTGGTTCTTAACTCGGACAAAAATCCACACACCAGTTTCCACGGATAACCCAGATTACGTTTGGATTGGTGACCGCCCGACATCATCATACTATTTTACAACTATGGTTATGCTGTCTTGTTACGGCAAAAGTGCATAGCGTATTTTATCCTGTTTAAATTCTGTACGTGTCTGAACCTTGAATAAGAAACTGACACGTCAATAGAGTACAGGACCAGGACCTGTCAGAGTTACCTCGTTAAACTATGTTCAATATAAGCACAATTGTTTTTGTAAATCATTGTTTTGTGAATAGGTGTCGGACGATGACAACGACTGGGAGGGGGGGGGGGGGGGGGGGGGGGGGGGAGCTATATATTAATTTGCTTTTCAACTAGGGGAAGCAATGCATTATTTTTATAGAGTTGAGGGGGCAGGGCCTGCGCCCCAAAACCTCACCCCGCTCGACGCCTATGCACAATCCTTTATTTAATAAGTGGAAAATAGGCCTAAAGGAATACTTGGTGTCTAACATGGTTAAAACAACATCAGACCGATAGAGAAAAAGAGAGGAAATCTTCTGACGCCAGAAAGCAGCAAGATTATATGAAAATGGTTCTTAAAAACACCAAAACACCATATCTTTCATGCACCATAATAATCGCTGTGACGGACAACTGCTTTGACAGGTATAAACCATAGTCCCTCAACCTACCAGTGTACGTCTTTGTTAGACTTAATCCCGTGTCACGGGGTACACACACCAGCCATATTAACACTAACAGAGTGTGCCAATCTTGTATTAATGCACCCCTGTGTAAAACTGTAGTGGGCAATAACAGTGGTATATCTACGAGTTGAGATGAAACAAGGGTAGTTAATCGAATCACAATTCATTGTGACTCTATGGTAGTGGTTCTGAGCTGATCTATGCACTCACGTTTGGTGATATATCAGATATATGCAAGGATCGATCTTAACTTTGTTTAGACTTTGCATTATCAGTATAAAGAGTGATTGTATCTGGGTCTTTTGTATTTCCTTTATTTCATCTAGGAATCGTATAGGGGAGGGGTGTACTTAGAGGTCGTGTGAGCAGCCCAAGAAGCTAAAGGGGTATTCATCACTCACCTTCTACACTAAGTGTCATAATAGTCGCTCTAGTGTAAAATGCACTAATGCGTTGTTAAAAAACACACTTTTGTTCTGTTCTGTATGGTATATTAAGTTTTATTTGAGTTACTTTTATTACAATGGTTAAAACTATTATTAACAATCGAATTTCTTTCTTTCTTTCTTCTCTCTCTCTCTCTCTCTCTCTCTCTCTCTCTCTCTCTCTCTCTCTCTCTCTCTCACTGTCTCTCTCTCTCTCTCTCTCGATGTTTCCTCTCGGTCTCACAATGTATGTCTTAAAATCTCCCCTCTCTCTTTGGCTCTCGCTCTCTGTTTTTCTGTTTCTCTACAATATCTGTTTTTTTTCTGTCTCACAATCGTTCTGTCTTATAATCTCTCCATCAAACTCTCTCTCTCTCTCTCTCTCTCTCTCTCTCTCTCTCTCTCTCTCTCTCTCTCTCTCTCTCTCTCTCTCTCTCGCTCTCTCTCTCTCTCTCTCTATATGTTTCCTCTCTGTCTCACAATGTATGTCTTAAAATCTCCCCCTCTCTCTCTTTGTCTCTCTCTCTCTGTTTTTACTGTCTCTACAATATCTGTCTTTTTCTGTCTCACAATCTTTCTGTCTTATAATCTCTCCATCAAACATTCTCTCTCTCTCTCTCTCTCTCTCTCTCTCTCTCTCTCTCTCTCTCTCTCTCTCTCTCTCTCTCTCTCTCTCTCTCTCCTCTCTCTCCACATTGGGTCCATGTCCACCCCCCTTTCTCTCTTTGTCTCTCTCCTCTCTCTCTCTCTCTGTCTCGCTTCTCTCTCTCTCTCTCTCTCCATCAAAACTTCTCTCTCTCTCTCTCTCTCCCTCCCACTATCTTTCTCTCTCTCTCTCTCTCTCGCTCCCACCTCTCTTCTCTCTCTCTCTCTCTCTCTCTCTCTCTCTCTCTCTCTCTCTCTCTCTCTCTCTCTCTCTCTCTCTCTCTCTCTCTCTCAAGCTGTCTCCTCTCTGTCTCACAATCTTTCTCTGTGTTACAATGTGTATGTGTGCTTCCTTTCTCTTAATCTCCCAGTTTCTTGACATTTTACTAAGAACCATTTCCACATAATCTATAATCACTTGCCGGTACAAAGCTTGAAACGTAATTAAGGTGGTAACGGCAGTCACGCCTGTGATCAGTAAATCCCGACTTTGTTAGTGAAATCCACACCGAAATCCGCTTTTACCGTTAATTATTCAATAACTGTCATGGAACCCCGTGGCCACACCGAGAGGTGACATTACTACACGTACCAGACCTTACCCGTTCTGTCAATACAATCTGGCTTAAGAGATTGCCATCTGTAACTTAACAAGAAAACTTAAGATATTTCCAGTAAAGATATGTTTTTGCGAAACAAAAGGGGCATGTAGTCAAACCTGCATGAGCCATTTAATTAAGCAACCACTTATCTAGAAAGCCTCATTTTGGAAGTCAATAACTGGCCGTTTAATACAGGTGTTTTGGTTTATGTTTCGTTTTCTGTTTAATTCTTTTATTATTATTTGAATTAAATACTGTGCGTAAAGCACTACCGAGTATTGCCCCTGTGACGCACAAAAAGAGTTATTGATTGGTTTTGTCTGATTATTTAATATCTCAGTTTATGATGTTAAATTACACACTGCAAGCCAAAATATTATTGAGAATTTCTAACTGTTATTAAAATCATATATCGATTAGTTTTGTCTCATGTGACTATTTTTGATCGATTAGTTTTGTCTGACTGTTTAATATCACAATTTATGATCTTAAAGTTCATACTGCGCAAAAACATCGAATTTCTATTCCAGGTTATGAAAACAAAACGAGAAGAAGTTTTCCTGTTTCTAACACCATTAACCAAGATGCTGAGAGTAGTTAATGACTTATTTTAACAAAGGACATAATCCATACAAAAAGATAGGTCAATTTTACATTAGTTTGAAAGTTATGATTATCTGCACACTGTGCTATTAATATTGGCAAGAATGACATGCACGGTTCTCAGAGCCTATATATACACACATATATAAATTGTTCCGAAAAGTACACTATTCAGCCAGCAACATAATAATCATGAATATCATACTTGTTATCAAACTGAATTATGTCTACGAAGCCATAATGCAGGAGACAAAAAATCTGTTCAATTTTAGCTAACGCTAAACTTTAAAATTTGTACAAAACAGCTTATGGTAGCGAGCGTTATTTGAAGAGGAACATACATAGAGTACATTTCAAGTCACGTAATCAACGAGACTCGCCTTTAGTAGTAGCTCACATGTCGTGTGACTTTACACACTTTACAAAAACAAACAGCAGATGTTCAGGCGAGTGTGCGAAAGGAGGGGCTTCGGGGATCAATCCCCCGCTCAGCAAATTTCTCCTTTTTTTCAATATATTTTCTGGGTGAGCATGACCCGACCCCCTATATACTTAACTTGTTACAGTCTAGACCTACCCCTGCATAAATTCCTGCTAGGGCGCCTGATGTTAGATATAACAAAAACAAAGCACACCATGATGTTCTGTAATATAAAGGCATTTTGCTAAGACAAAATTTTACTTGCCTCATTCAAAATTAATTCCCATAAAAAAACCAAAATCAATATTAACATATATTAGGAGAAAGGTCAATCTAAGATAATGATATTATATTTTTAATGTGTACATAAATGTATTATGAACTTTTAACATTGATGTTATTTATAAACCTAACATGTATAGGTATATATGTATAGACAGGAACGCGAAACCTGCTTCTAATTTGTATCGGTGCTTATACAAAAAAGGTATTTATGTTTCTATGTAGGTGAGAATGAAAAAGAACAATTCGTCCTGCATGTATAGTTCACGACACGGCAAACGGCGAATACATTTATAGCTTAACTATTCTCCTGAATACAGGACAGAGGGGAAACGAGTTCAAAATTGTTTTATACCTCGTTGACAGGCGATATTAATGCCACATATTCTGTCCACTAACTTATCTTGATCTCACGGTAGCATACAAGAAAAGTGACTTAGAACTGCTGCTTTCATATGAGAAAAGAAGTTCAGCTTTGCCGTTGAAATTGCACTTCGTTTTGTCAGCGCAGATTGTTCTCTCACTTGTATTAGTCAAATATGTGATATAAACTAGGTCACAAGATAACACATTTAAACCTGAAGGAAACCGTATACACAAACCCAGCGTCGTAATTGCCATAGTAACGAAAGGGAGATAATACGAAAACTTACCAGAACATCAAGACGTACAAACCCTGACACAGGAGAATTAGCAACACCGGTGGTGTCTGCTAGTGACGTCATCTTATTGTTGGATTTTTGTTGTTGTATTTAAAGCACAGCGTTAATCCAAGTTTTTCATCTTGTTCTGTTTGTTTATTTCCAACTAAGTTACATAATGTTAGCTGACAGTTCACAACTTTATCCTGGGTAACTCCGTTTTGCCTTCTCCGTTGAACTCGTGTAAGGTGATCATCTAACCTTTGTCAAAAACACAAACACACATGCCGTTGCTTGCTCATGGTTGAAACCCGAAACTTGTTAAGGGGTGACCAAGTGAATGAATGGGCAGGCAGTGACGACAGCCGATTGTGTGTGGCACTTAATGCATATTAATACGCGGCGGCCCCCAGCAAATAAACACCCACATGCGCATACATGATACCGAGTCTATTTGCCATGTGAAAAAATACAGAGCGTCCAGATAATAATATAGCACAGCAGAGCGTCGTCAAAGGAAACAGGCCGACCTCGCAGAGACAGACGTGCAATTCTGCGAAGGTGTTTGTGTGGCGTATATACGCGCAGACATTTAGGCCCCTGTAATCAATATCGATATCGTTATTCAAACCGTATGTCAAGTTTTGATTTAGTGGTGGTATATGAAACGAGCCGCTTTCTTCAAGCATGTGTGTTTTCAATGTCGAAATAATATTTGGCTAGATGTTGAAGAGAGAGAGAGAGAGAGAAAAAATCATTTTTAAAATATGTGACGTCATTTTATTGTTCGAATGCTCCATTTATTAACTCCGTTATGTATTATGCCGTGTCTTTGTTATTATGTGGCATTGTGTAGCTTGGCGTGTTGTGACATTGTATAGCCTAGTGTAATGAAGGCACGGATCCAGTAGCGTGCTGGGTGTGTGCACCCGCTCGAATCGATCCCAAAAGCTAACATTTAACGGATAAATTATTGCCACGAATTAGATTTTTTATAGTAGGGTAGATGCAATGTTTGGCTGTTTCTGGAGAAGATTTCCTATGTAATAAATAAAAGAAAAGGAATGTGTTTAATGACACGTCATATCATTTTAACCTTCGGGTATTTATTGTCTGACATGGTTAGGGAACAATGCATTATCTTCAGAGTTAGGGAGGCTGTACCCCTTGTCCCCTCCCGCTTCCGACGCCTAGTGTATATCAATTAGTGTCTGTCCGTTCAATTATGAATATCAATAATGACTCCACTATTATTGTCTTAAGCATAAAAAGAAGGAAATGATAAATATTTCAAGCTCCAGCAGTTATATCTCATAACAAGCCTATGCTATATACTTTTAATACCATGATATGAGGACCCGATGAACATGTATCTATTTTGGCATAAGCCCTATAAAACCTATTCACAAAGTAGGTTATATAAGCAGCATTAAAGTTGCCCACCCTGGTTTCAACAAGTGAAAATGAACATTATATTTGGTTAATCTACAAACCTATAACATATAGATAAAATTACAATACAGTTAAACAAGGGCTTGTGACGGGGAAATACTATTAGTTAAAAATAGACTAGAACTCGTCTCCATAATCGTTACTTGTCAAAGGTATGTGCATTTTTAAATATGAAAAGTACATTTTGTGGTATTAGAAACACTAGGATGATCAAAAACACTTCGGATTTATGGAAAGGGATAATCTAAACAATAAAATGTAAGTAGCCTAATATCCGATTTCAATTGTCACAAACGGCTTTAATAGTGAAAGACACGCCGTAGTTTTTAAAAACTAGTCTGTTACATTAAAGCTGCGTTATACGCCATCTAACTTAATTTCGGCAATTTTCAAATCAGTATTATAGTTTAGGTCTATAGCTGCAATTTCGAACTCGAACTAGTTTCCCCCGTAACTCGCCATTCTTCGCTTTAAATTGGATTACAAGTATAGAATAATATACTAAAAAGAATGCGACACAACTGGCAACACTGAAATGTTTTTTATCTTAACAAAAATGTTTAAAGCATATTCGAATCGAAATATCTATTACTTTCCGTTGTTACTTCCATTGTTTGCTTAGACGAAGCCATTATGACGTCGATTAGGTTTCGTGTTTGCCATAGCAACAAAGCAACAGCAGAATTTGATATCTGTTTTGCGGCAGAATAACAATTTCCTCACTAATTAAGTCACTAATGATTTTTCCCTCAGCACGTTGACGTGCAATCAAGCAGGTCATTACATATGCATGTATAATCACGTTGTTGATGTCGTTTACAAGATATGTTATAAATGGATTTAACAAATAAGACGCTCTCTAAATATAGAACTCATTTCCTGGGATGGAAATCGGTTCTGCATTCACAGACAGCTAGAGCGTTGTATACCAACCACCGACAAAATGATATTTTATCTAAACCAAGTATGAATGGTTCATTGGGAAAATACTACAGTAGACCAACGGGACATAATATTATAATTGCTGTGTCCCCAGCCTCCCTCACCCGTTTGATCAATTCAGGAACAGCCATGATGCTTGGGCGTTCACATATTTGTTAACGTTAACAGGAAAAGCAATACCCAAAAATAAACATTTAAACGGCGTTTTGTGCTTAATCTTAGGTAGCAGACCACAGTTATTTGTGAATCTTCAGCTCAGATTTATGCATACCAGCCCGTGGCATCCTAAATGCCCACCTATGGTTTAAAAATAAAGAAAAATACAGGTATTTTTAGTCTCAAGGAAATGACAAAAACGGTCATAATTATAAAGAGGAACTATTTAAAATATTTTTAGTTCAATATTTGTGTTACTTTCATCATAGTATATCCAAACTGCATGATTTTGGGTGCATTTTGGACATTGTTCACACCCATACAAACCACACCCTAGCGGATATCACACACACATATATATTTATGGAAACTTTGCTCATGAAACCTTACAAAATCCGTCATTTGAATAAAGGTTTAGCTATTAAATTTTCACAAAATCAGTTTGTTTGAAAATTACCACAAAATTATCGTGGCCCACTTTTGTCACAAGGAAAACCCGGTGTATGAATACCAAGCCTCGTTACAACTAAACCGTTTGCAATGCTGGTGACAAACCAATTGTCATTTTTGAAAATAACTCCTTGGCTATCACTAAGCTTAAGAATTTAATTCCTATTCCAAATAATTAGCCTTCAAACATGGATCTGGGGGCGAGACGTAGCCCAGTGACAAAGCGCTCGCTTGATGCGTGGTCGGTTTGGGATCGATCCCCGTCAGTGGGCCCATTAGGCTATTTCTCGCTCCAGCCAGTGCACCACGACTGGTACATCAAAGACCGTGGTATATGCTATCCTGTCTATAGGATGGTACATATAAAATATCCCTTGCTGCTAATCGAAAAGAGTAGCCCATGAAGTGGCGACAGTGGGTTTCCTCCCTCAATATCTGTGTGGTCCTTATCCATATGTCTGACGCCATATAACCGTAAATAAAATGTGTTGAGTGCGTCGTTAAATAAACCATTTCCTTCCTTCCTTCAAACATGGATCTGTGCAAAACTAACACGCGTGTACATTATAACAATGGATAATTACGTATCAAAGACTGATCCAGTACGGGACCATGTACCACCCCCATATGATGGCATTTTGTCTTGTATCTGTTTACCTATATAATTTGCTTATGCACACCGTACGTAGTACTATATACATGTACCTTATATGTGTACTACGACATACAGAATACTATTACCTACTATTACATGATACGATAAGGATGTCCTTTTTGTGTGGCTGTGTAAATGGATGCAAATGATTCATCATGTACGTCCACTTCTGTAGAACACAGTTTATTTGAATTTTCTCGCCATATTTTCTTGTTGACCAAAGTGAGTCCTCAAAGTCTATCGTGTGCCTTGTTTGTATACTGACACACCATTGTAAATTCTTACACTGTGACATGTAGTTTCAGATGTCAGTAGAATCCTTAACCGTTTTATTAAATGGTTGATCATAACGAGAACTAAACTACCTTCATCGTAAGTTATTTTTGTGTACCACAGAAGGAAGGAAGGAAGGAAGGAATTTTTTATTTAATGACGCACTCAACACATTTTTATTATGGTTATATAGCGTCAGACATATTGTTAAGGACCACACAGATAATGAGAGAGAAAACCTGCAATGGGCTACTCTTTCCGAGTAGCAGGAAGGGATCTTTTTTATGCATCATCCCACAGACATGATATTACATACCACAGCCTTTGTTACACCAGTTGAGTAGCATTGGCTGGGACGAGAGATAGCCCAGACCGATCGCAGAAAACACGAGCGCTTTACATCTGGGCTACGTCCCGCACGTTTTATGTACCCGTTTACAAATTGTTTATTGGTTTTAAACAACACATACACGTTTACAAGGATAAATATTCCAGCCTTACAAGTAGTCAAAAGATTGTTTTGTTTAACAACACCACTAGAGCACTGTGATGGAATATGCTCTTATTTCTTTTCGGCTGTGGCGATATTAATTGTTTTAGAGGGCCGTGTGCAGTCCCAATATGCACTTAGATCAGGTGGGCACTTTGTTACGTAATACCTCCGCGCGACCGTACCCTCTAATACACACCTGGACCAGTTGTGGAGGCCATGTGGCCAGTAGTTACGTAATAACTCCGGTAGAACGGTTTATGACCGGGGTATTTCTGGCGAACTGGCGACAGTATGTCTGGTCATCTAAGAAAATATATCGACTCTGGGAGTGGGTGGAAATTTGATACGATTCGTCGCGCGCGTACTACCAGTCTGGGACTAAATAGCCGGATTTTAGATTTATCGGGGACATATTGGAAGGCTAGGACGTTAGTCCGGGGCTATTGTTAACCTTGATGTGATTGATGTGACGAACTATTTTAATACGTATTACACACATATTATTTCTGGTTCAATCTGACGAAGTAAATTGTAGGCTTCAAATGTGCTAAAATTATTAAAGCTTAGCCAGTCATCCTAGACCTAGGGAAACTTTATTGTGATAGGGTTTGATTAAAACCCAGTTAGGAATTTGTAATTCCTTTATTAATTAAGTTCCCCTGGAAGCGTTTCTCAATTAGCAACACGGTGTTGGTCACGGTGAAGTGATTAGAATATTGTGTAAACTGACACCTAGTGAGTAAGGCAGTAATTAAGTGATTAGTGGGTTGTTATTATTATTGTTGTTGTAAGTAATTAACTGCGGCAAATATATTTGTCAGCGTAGTTAATACAGGGTATTGTTTTTGTTGTGTTTTCTAGTGAACTAACGTGCTATATTACATATACTTTTATATAAGATCGATTTACCTAGAGCCGAGCTACTTGGGTATAACTGACCGATACAGAGAGATCTAATAGAGCAGTTAGGAGAGATATTGGATAATCGTATTAGTTACGGGTGACAGGTCGTCCCGGATCTGAAACGGGACATGCATTTTAAAAAAGTGTTTGTAAATGGGGGCTTTAAATTATTTTTACAAATTAACTAGAAGTAGCAACGTTGTGTTCACTAGAAAATTAATTAATAATAAGTGCGTCATATCTAAACATGGATAAGTAATTTGCTGGATAGGCGAGGTGATAGTGGAGATTAAGCGAGCACGCAGTGAGCGGGAAATTGTCAGTAAGGACACATTATTATCCAGGAAGTTTTTGGTGATAGTCTGTTATTTGTGGCTAGAGATAGGATAAATGACTTGAGTATGAAAAAGCTTAGAGAAGAACGTTACATTAGATAGAGAGAAAGAGAAGAGAGGGACAGAGAGAGGGATAGAGAAAGAGAAGAGAGGGATAGAGAGAGAGAGCGAGAGAGAGAGAGAGAGAGAAAGAGAAGATAGTAGATAGAGAAAAGAAATATCAGAAAGAGAAGAGAGGGATAGAGAAGATAGAGATAGAGATAGAGAAGATATATATATATATATATATATATTATAAATATAGAGAGAGAGAGAGAGAGAGAGAGAGAGAGAGAGAGAGAGAGAGAGAGAGAGAGAGAGAGAGAGAGAGAGAGAGAGAGAGAGAGAGAGAGATAGGGATAGAGAATTCCAGTTAGCAAAATTAAAAGTGGAACATGAGTTAAAGTTGAATACTGAAGAAGTTAGACGGGAAGATGGAAATGGGTTTAACATGTCGGAGGCTTATAGATCAGTGCCGGTATTTGACGACCAGGAGGTAGATATGTTCTTCCAACTTTTTGAACGGGCCGCCAAGCAGCTAAATTGGCCGCAGTCTAAGTGGACATTGTTAGCCGTGTCTAAGTTTAGGGGAAGGCTAGCGTAGCTTATAATTCAATGAGTGATATGCGAGCAAGTCAGTACGACCTAGTTAAGTCTGCGGTGTTGAGGGCTTATGAATTACGACCTGAGGATTATCGTTTACGGTATAGCGAGTTGAGAAAAACGCAGGGTCAGTCTTATAGTGAGTTTGTGGCTAAGAAGGCAGGGATGTTTGATAAATGGGTGGTTTCTCATCAGGTAGAGTCATATACCGAGTTACGGGAGTTGTTGATCTTACAGGACATTAAAAATGGATTACCAGTTAGCTTACGTATTTATTTAGAGGATCGTGATGTCAAAAAGATAGAAGAGGCAGGCATAGTGGCAGATGATTACGTGTTAATACACAAAGCTCAGGCAGTACAGGGTAGCTCTTTACAACAGGGTGATAAGAAGAAATTTCAGCCAGGTTTTTCCCGGGAAAGTAACTATCGGGGAGAGTCATCTAGTTGGTCAGCTAGTCAGGCAAGGAATGCACCTGGTGGGCAAAGTAAGGATAAACCTGCATTATCAGCCAATGCACGAACTTTTCGTCCACATTGCAGTTACTGTAAAACGGATAACCATCTTGTCAGGTACTGTTTTAAAAGGAAACGCGATAACGTAAGTGGTCGGGTTAGTGAGGTCAGCTCCGCTATCGAGAGAGTTAATGGTTAGTCCTATGGCAGAGAAAGTAAACCCGTATGTGTCCACTGGTATGGTTTGTGATGTGAAACAAGAATTGAGTCCTAAGGCAATATCAATCTATCGAGATACTGGGTGTAGCCAGTCACTGATCACGTCGGAGTGTTTAGCTGGTATTGAGAATTCAAATACAGGACGTAGTTTGGCCTTAACCTCGGTTACTGGAGACAAAATGGTTGTCCGGTTACATAATGTTTTCTTGTGTTCGAAGTTTGTGACGGGACCAGTCATTATGGGTGTTGTAAAGGACTTGCCTGTTGAAAACATAGGAGTTTTGTTGGGTAATGATTTGACTAGTCAGTGTTGTCAGCCGAAATGTGACCAATTGTTAATTGAAGACAGCCCTTTACCAATAGAAGAGAGTGAGGTTGATGAGATTAGATATCCTGCGTGTGTAAAGATTAGGGCTATGGCCAGAAGGGTAACACGAGACCCAGAGGATATTTGTGATTTGTCTGATACGTGTGTGAGCCATGAAATTGGAGTGGATGAGGTTATCAGTAAAATGGTAGATAAGTCAACTGAGGAACTAAATGTGGTGGAACCTGTTGATCTCCCGCAGAGGGGAAATGAACCAGTTGTGGTTGATAGAGGGGACTTACCTTGTAATAGACAAGAGTTAGTTCTAGAGCAGGGGGCTGATCCAAATTTGTTGGCAGTTCGCACTACCTTGTTAACTGAGGGTGAGATGGATGATCAGATGTCAGGTTATTATATGGACAAGGAAGTATTAATGAATAAGAGAGTTAGAGATAGGAAGGCTAGGAAGCAACTGAGCCATGCTCAGAGCAAAATAAAATCAGTGTCTGATAGGAAGGCTAGGAGTCGGGAATTTAAACCAGGGGATAAGGTGCTGCTGTACCTTCCCATTAAACGGGGTTCTGTGCAGAACAGGTATTTCGGGCCCTATGTTGTGCACAAACGGGTTAATGAGACAGGGTATGTAATAAACACTCCTGATAGGGTTAGGAAAAGTAGGTATTGTCACATCAATTTGCTAAAAGGTTATTTTGACAGACTGCCGATAGTTCCAGTATTACCTGTCCAAATTGAGAGTCACTCAATTTCATGTGATGACGTCAAGACTGCAGAGATCAAATTAACCAACAGCCAGATTCTAGCAGACTTGAGCCCCCAGCGAGCAAAGTTGACTACGTTGATACAAGACAATGTTTCCATTTGTCAGGACCTTCCAACGGTTACCAATACCTTAAGCCAGGATGTGCGCTTGGAACCCAACGCTACACCGATTCGACAGCATGCCTATGGGAGAAAACCTGGAAAACGTGCGACACTGAAAAAGAAGGAAACGAAGTTCCAGTGGTCAGATGAATGCGAGAAGTCATTCAACCGTCTCAAGCAGATGCGCTTCTCATCTCCCGTGATGGCAGCACCAGACTACCGAATGCCTTTCAAGCTGGCTGTGGATGCCAGTGACGTGGGAGCTAGGTGTCTAGTTTACACACCTTATTACTATGTGCTGTTCCAAGAAGACGAAAATGGACTGGGCCATCCTGTAAGTTTCTTCTCCAAAAAGTTTGACAAACACCAGGTGAACTATTCCACTATAGAGAAGGTAGCTTTGGCCATGGTACAAGCTCTGAAGCATTTTCAGATCTACGTGTTGTCGGCATTGCATCAAGTGGTGGTCTTTACTGATCATAATCCGCTTACCTTCATTCACAGAATGAAAGCCACCAACCAGAGAGTTTTGAGATGGAGTCTTCTTTTCCAGGAATTCCCAATTACCATTGAACATATCAAGGGCACATCCAATGTAATCGCTGATGCCCTGTCCCGAAGTTGAACGTTATGATAATGTGTTGACGTTCTTGATTTCTGTTTTGTTTTTATATATTTTATTGTATACCAGGGACTCAGAGACTCAGTGTGATTACTGGTAGTCACCTTATTACTATGTGTTATAAATGCCCGGATGTGTCGGTTAACGCACATTGTTTTATTGTAGTATATTTCCCTATTCCTAGAGTAGAGGAAATATCCTTTTTGAGGTGTGTGACGGAACATGCTCTTATTTCTTTTCGCCTGTGGCGATATTAATTGTTTTAGAGGGCCGTGTGCAGTCCCAATATGCGCTTAGACCAGGTGGGCACTTTGTTACGTAATACCTCCGCGCGACCGTACCCTCTAATACACACCCGGACCAGGTGTGGAGGCCATGTGGCCAGTAGTTACGTAATAACTCCGGTAGAATGGTTTATGACCGGGGGATTTCTGGCGAACTGGCGACTGTATGTCTGGTCATCTAAGAAAATATATCGACTCTGGGAGTGGTGGAAATTCACGATAAGATTCGGTCGCGCGTACTGTCTCCGGACCAGTCTGGGATTTTATAATAAATAGCTAGGATTTTAGATTTATCGGGGAGAAACATATTGGAAGGCTCCCAGGGAACGTTAGTCCGTTTGGACTTGGTAAATATTATTTCTGCTCTGTTGTATAACCTTGATGTGATTGATGTGACTTTAACTATTTTAATACTGTATTATAAACATATTATTTAGACAGTGTTTCCGGTAATCTGACGAAGTAAATTGTAGGCTTCACTGTGCTAAAATTATTAAAGCTTAGCCAGTCATCCTAGAGGACCTAGGTAAACTGTAGGTTATTGTCTTTATTGTGATAGGTACCAATATTAATTCTGTATTACCAGGTTACTGAATGAGTAGTTAAGGGTTAATTAAAAATTAACCAGTTAGGAATAGAGTTGTAATTCCTTTATTAATTAAGTTCCCCTGGAAGCGTTTCTCAATTATCACACGTGTGGGTGTTGTGTCACGGTGAAGTGATTAGAATATTGTGTAAACTAGACACCTAGTGATTAACTAATTAAGTGATTAGTTCTGGGTTGTTATTATTATTGTTGTTGTAAGTAATTAACTGCGGCAAATATATTTGTCAGCGTAAGGTTAATACAGATTCTAAAGTGTATTGTGTTTTGTTGTGTTTTCTAGTGAACTAAACGTGCTATATTACATACACTTTATATAAGATCTTATCTCTGATTAACCTAGAGCCGAGCTACTCGGGTATAACTGCCCGATACAGAGAGATCTAATAGATATACAGTTAGGAGAGATATTTGGATAATCGTGTTTTATTAAGTTACGGGTATTATAGGATCCCCGTGACAAGCACCTTGATTTATTAATCATCGGCTACTGGATGTCAAACATTTGACACATTGTATAAGTAGTCTTAGAGGAAAAGCGCTACATTTTTCAGTTAGCAGCATGGGTCCAAGGGTATGGGCTTTAAAGTTTTAGAAACATCCATACCTAATTGCGCTCCCTTTTAATAGTTTCTGACCAGCCCTAAGAAAAGACACTTAATGCATTGTTTTGTTGCATAGATTTATTCCGATCCATGACGAACAAACTTATGAGTCTGAACTCGTGTCTGAACTCTTGTCAGAACTGAACATAAGGGGCACCTGCCATAGTCCTCCCTGCAACCACGGACTTCTCCACGACCGCCCACCAGCGCCTCTACAGGGCCAGGACTGAAATAAATAACAAACAACATTTTATTAACATATAATTTACTATAAACACATATTCACATTGTGATTATTGATCACTTGAATTTATTTTTTGGTAAATCAATGTATACGACACTTTTAAATAAAATATTTAGTAGAGTTGATATCATTAAATAGTGTGGTCTGTATGATATGCTTAATTACAAAAATAATTTTAGAAATACCAATGTTAAAAATAGCAATAAATTGACACACACGCACGCACAAAAACAAAACTACACAAAGAAACACACACATACACACACACACACACACACACACACACACACACACACACACACGAGAAAGCAAACACAAAAGCACGTACGCAGACACACAAACATACACACACACACACACACACACACACACACACAAACTCCCAGCAAACGATGACATTGGCTACTTGTGCTGTTTCTGCGTTTATTACGACCACTACGACGGCGGCGACAACCACCACTACCACTACTACTCTACTATTAATGATTCGATTACTATTAAAATAGTATAAAACACATACAAGTTTATATATACATTTTTGTTTAACAAGCCTGAATACAATCTGGATATCTTACACAAGTAACGATGTGAATGATGAAATATCTCTGTTTTACTAACCCTGCAGCGGTTCCAGCGCCAGAATCTGCCTCTTCCGAAACGACCTCTCCCGAAACGACCTCGCCCGAAACCTCCTCTCCCGAAACCACCTCGGCCGAAGCCGCCTCTCCGGAAACCGCCTCTGCCGAATCCACCTCTTCCGAATCCACCTCGTCCGAATCCACCTCGCCCGAATCCACCTCTCCCGAATCCACCTCGCCCCAAGCCACCTCTTCCGAAACCGCCTCGCCCGAAACCACCTCGTCCCATGCCACCTCTTCCCCCTCTTCCACCTCGTCCCATGCCACCTCTTCCCCCTCTTCCACCTCGTCCCCGTCGTCCCCCTTTGATCATTCCCCCACCTCCTCTTCCTCCTCTTCCACCTCTTCCACCTCTACCTCCTCTTCCACGACCTAATTAAAAGTCATCAAAATCCATCATAAATAAATCCGTGTACTAACGTTTGACATAAATATTACCGATCGGTTTCTCTGTGTGTCCCCACCCCACCACGTTTTCTTTGTTTTTACTGTGGTCTGGTATCGTTACTTAGTTAATTAATTACTTTATGGTATACAGATGTACATACTAACGTCCAAACAATCTACACACAGTTAATTCAAGATCATTGACAATTTGATTGCAATCGGGGGCAGAATCTAGCGCAGTCGGTATTTACAGCGCTCGCCTGAGGTGGTTGTGTCTTAGGATCGAACCGGATTGTTGTTTCTCCCCGTCTCAACCAGTGTCTCACGGCTGACATATCAACGATCATAATATGTGTCCCAGACAAAATTACCATTGACTTCAATTATCTATGATTAATAAATCAAAGTGTTCTAGTGGTGTCGTTACCCCCACCCCACACATTTTAACTTAACGATGTAGGTAGGAAAGGAATTCTTCGACGATACAAAGGAATAGTCACCGATCAACGAGCGGCTGTTGAGTGTCTGACATATACTTATCGTGGACACGTTACCAGGGAAACTGAGGATGTGCACAGGACAGACGTGCTTGAACATAAGTTTAGTGAATGTTTGCACGAGTTAATTAATTGATTGCTTGCTGGATTGATTTCTTAAAATCGACCTCAGTGGTGTCGTGGTTGAGCCATGGGACATAAGGCTGGTAGGTACAAGGTTCCCAGCCCGGAACCGGCTCCTACCCAGAGCGAGTTTTAACCACTACACCCTCTTTTCTCTCACTAACCACTAACAACTAACCACTAACCCCCTGTCCTTGACAGACAGTCCAGATAGCTGAGGTGTGTGTTCAAGACAGCGTGTTTGAACCTAAATTGAATATAAGCACGAAAATAAGTTGAAATGAAAATGAAATGATTACTTGATCGACTGATTGTGTTGTGTTGAGTTGCTGTGATTTGATTTGATTTTACTGACTATTGTCTCCTGTAAACCCTATTTTGTCACTACAGATTATCTATCATAGATCTCTTCTCTTTGAGAATGGCCAATACAGCACAAATTGAAATTTTTAGTAAAAGTCAATATCTATCTGTGATATTTGTATTTTTGCACAGTTCTTTACACTGTTTTTATTTAAATCTTGAATTTTTATATTGATGTTGATCATCACCTTATTTGTTTGTATTACCATAGTTTAACATCCAATAGCCGATGTATTTTTCGTGCTGGGGTGTCATTCATTCATTCATTCTATCATGGATCTCATATGCCGTTGTGTATCAGCCTGTGCGTTATAAAGTTCTGTTTTGTTCTGATGGACTGGCTGGCTGGTAACTAATTTACAATAATTGTGAAACTTTGTACAGTGTTAAAAAGAAATTCACTACCACCGCATGGGTTATACTAGTCAGTGCGAAATTAACATAAATAAAATAATAATAAAAATAAGAAAATAATACAACAAAACGAGCAAGCACATAACATTATGAATAAGCCTGACTTACTTGTGCATCGCTACCGGAGTCTAACAGAACCACACACACAAGAAACAAAAGAATGAGAGCTATCTTCATGCTTCTAATAATCCTGAAATTAAATTCAAACATTCATCTACAAACATAAATAAATCGTAACATGGAGAAAATAATATAATATTATACATCTATTTCAATCCAGTATCCTCGAGTCCATATCCTCTGTACAGTGGTAGCCCAGTAGTAAAGCGCCCGCCTGATGCGCGGTCGGTCTGGAATTGATCCCCGTCGCTGGGCCCATTGGGCTATTTCTCGCTCCAGCCAATGCACCACGACTGGTATATCAAAGGCCTTGGTATGTGCTATCCGGTCTATGGGATGGTGCATATAAAAGATCCTTTGCTACTAATGAAAAAATGTAACGGGTTTCCTTTCTAAGACTATATGTCAAAATTACCATATGTTTGACATCCAATAGCCGATGATTAATTAATCAATGTGCCCTAGCGGTGTCGTTAAACAAAAGCAAACTTTTTAAAAGTTCGTTGTTAGATTCGACTGGTTTTCTTAACTGTTGTATAGATGTGCCAAAAAGAAATCACATATTTTAAAAAGAAAACTTCAGTTTGCAAAATGCATCTTCTTTATAGTGTTAGAAGCATTTGTTAAAATGATTATATGATGATATACACATATAACAACAGTTATAAAATATCTGTTCCATTGTTTCTAGCAAAAAGTTACAGGAAATGCATATATACTTATGCATATGGAATGGATTTTTTGTTGTTTTGAAAAAGGAATTATGGCAATTCTGTATTATTCTGTAATATATATATTCAAGATATTGAAATATCGAACACACGTGACACATTTATATAGTATGATATAACAGCACATATTCAGTTTTCTGTACATTATAAATGAAATATAAATTTAATATGCATGTACATGTATAAGCTGTGTAACATACAGACAAATCGTCTTATGGACGAGCATTCTTTATTAATATTTTTGGTAATAGGAAAATAAGTTTATATTACACTACAATACCATTTTGTTGATATATCAAGACATATGTAAATATTGCTATGTATCGTAAATTAAAACTCGGTTTGTTTGTTGTATAAACATAAGCACATAAAGCACACTTTCTGTAATCATTTAGAACAGTTGACCATTTAGGTTTAATTGCAAGCCAGTGGATTAAAAATTGAAATAATTTAATTTTGCAAGACTAAAACAAAATCCCACACACATACATGGACACTTACCTTAAGCTGCCATATCCTTCCAATAAACCCGCTGGTCAGAGATTCCTTATATATTACATTTTAGCTGTTTTCGTGTAATTTGCATAGTGTCACCTGACAGTATTCTGCCGACAGGTCAAAGGTCATCTCAGGTGACCCATATATTAGAGTGAGACATAGAAGGCATGTAATTCATATTTATTTGTATGTCACAGTTAGCTATCTCAGAAGAGTTCACATATTAATCTTCTGTCTGTCAGTCTGTCAGTCTGTCTGTACACGCAGTCGTCTTCGAGTCATTTGCGTAATTTATATGTAAATGTCATTTCAATTTTGTGTTCATATCTTTTCTAAAACGGGTATTCACTTTGAATTCAGTATCTTTAAGAGTTTAGGCTCATTTGAAAATAATCATAAAACATCGTAAAATGAGAGGAATGGTGCCATTCAGCTGTTGGTTGCATAACGCTCTAGGGGTTGGGTATGATGGGATGCGTTAGAAAACGATATAGGGGAAGGAGGAGATTAATGTCAAAGGTTACGCAACGTTTTAAAAACAATTTCTCATTTTCATAAATTTCCATTTAAAATTGCAAAACTTTAAATTGTGTGTGTGTGTGTGTGTGTGTGTGTGTGTTTATAGATAAAATAACAGACGACAGCTGGTGGCAGGATTTGTGATGGGAGTCACCAGTGAGGCAGTATATGCTCACCTTTCGCGAACACCTGATATTATTACTGATATGACAGTGATTCATAAGTGCATGTTCTAATGAGCGCTGACTGGTGCTAGTTTTGATTTAGTAAACTAGTCTAGGAATGGCAGTCCTCGTTTTAGCGATGCAAGAGAAGCATTGTGCAGATATACGACCTTGACGATGTATTACGTTTTTGTCGTTCACATTTATAATGTCAGATTTCGATTAGGAACATTCTGTGGTTCTTAATAATAATAATACTATTCATACAACACAAACAACAGTCTGTATTATATTAGTGGTGAAAAATAACCTGAAGTCCGTCCCATCCTCCTACAAAAATGTTTCTTGTTTTTGGTTTGAAATAAGAAGAAAAGTAAAGGTGTTTTGGGAATTTTTCTTTTTACAATTTGTGTATGCAATTTGGAAATCAATCGGCTCAGAAATAAATAACGTAGCAAATTTCATAGTATGAAAAAAGGCGTTACCCGTGAGACTGACTATTATGATACACCGAAAGGATCGATCGCCCGATCTCCCACACCTTATACCACAGCTGTGTGACTGAAGCATTTCATCATGCAGTGTATCGACCAATTAAAGCTATTGTTTGTTACATAACAACTGCTGCTAAAGCTGATACAGTTGGAACTTGTAAACAATTACAGTACTATATAGTTTGACGAAACTGTTTTCTTGGTTATTTTTTATGGATAAATAATAATAATAATAATATCATGACTCCGACTTGATACTATATATTATGTACATAATATATAATGTATATGCAAGTGTCATCATGGGAGGCATTGGCACAACACATATTTGTAATATTGATGCATTTAGTGTAGTGTCGTGATTTTGTTATGTACATTTGCAGTGTTTAATTACGCAAGATTGCACCCCCCCCCCCCACAAGCAGAGCCAACAAAACAGTTGCACCTGGTTTTTTAGACCGTAAGGGAGCATAATATTTAGATATTTGTTAATATATTGGGATTTCTTAAGAAAAAAGGTAATATGAAATTGTATGCCATTCCCTCTTGAACTAATTGGAACCTTTATTCTCACGTGTCGTATAGTTAAAACATTATGGGTTGGGGATGTATTGGTCTAGAAACCGAAAGTTACTCGGACCTTTATATAGGGACTAACCACACGCCTTTTAGCAATTCCCGTTTTCAGGATTGTCCGATTCAAATACAAAACACAAAACAAACCATCATCCCCGAAAACATTACTATTGTAATAATATTCATCTGATCTATGATCCATTGATTCTACCGGATGTGACCCCACAGTGAGGTCATTGCTGATGGATTGTACTCACATTCGGCATTTTATAATATTATTATTACGACAAGATTAGCGTCTTGAACTTACACCGGACACTCGGACACCGTCAACGTGATTTACTACACGCGATCGTGTCAAGCAGAAATCTTTTAATGTGTCACAGTGTCACTTTAACAACTTCCAGTATGCGTAGTTTGGTCAGTGCGTATATTGTGGTCAACAGTTTCTAGTTGTTACTATTTAGACTAGCATGGGTTCGTTCTAAATAAACTACCAGTTTATTCAGTAACTTTGTGTTAAGTTTTCAATAGTTTATACATAGAACGATTTAATCAGATTGTGAGCTACTATATTTTTGTAATTGTAGAATTATCCAGGTTGAAACCTTTCTGTTCAGTGACAAGGTTCTGAAGGTTTATCAGTGAACAGTCTATACTTGCATTTATAGGACATACTACTCAGTGTTAAATACAAACAAATGCATCGTGAATATTAATGTATGTATATATCTATATATCTATATCTATATCTATATCTATATCTATATCTATATCTATATATATATATATTTGATGATAAAATTAATTCGAAAAAATAAACATATTTTTACAAGACACTGATCATTTTAATAGACACAAAAACTAAAACAAAGTTTGTTTTCTTTAACGCCACTAGAACACATTGATTTATTAATCATCGGCTGTTCGGATGTCAAACATAAAGTGGTAATTCTGACATATAGTCTTAGAGAGGAAACCCGCTACATTTGTCCATTAGTAGCATGGGATCTTTTATATGCACCATCCCACAGACAGGATATCACATATCACGGCCTTTGATATACCAGTCGTGGTGCGTTGGCTGGGACGAGAAATAGCCCAATGGGCACATAAACTAATAGGATTCAAACTGAATAACTTCAAATAAATTAGAGGGAAGTAAATTAATATTGGCGTTTTTGTTGTTGTTCAGTATATACTGATACTGTTTCCGCTATAAACCACAGACTTGTAACTTACTGATTTTAAATAATCTAATTTCATATTCACTTTAAGACACGCAACAGGGAGCAATAACCGTCTTGGTATTAATAATGTAAACGTTTCGATCAGTGTTAACACTCTCTTCGCCATTACAATAATACCTGCCAGTGTTCGGTGATCATTAATCTTTGTCTTACACTGGAAGATAATTCTAGATATGCTAATGGTTATATAGTTTTATACTGACGATATGCACATCATATGACGCCAGCTTCTTTTTCATTTTAAGTTCCGACAAACACACATATATACTCTCTGTCTGTCTCTCTCTGTCTGTCTCTCTCTCTCTCTCTCTCTCTCTCTCTCTCTCTCTCTCTCTCTCTCTCTCTCTCTCTCTCTCTCTCTCTCTCTCTCTCTCTCTCTCTCTCTCTCTCTCTCCTACATATACCTTTCCACACAGAAAACCATCATATACATGTACCATGAAATGTAATATACCAACCTTGAGGCCCTGGATAGGACAAAAACAAACAAACCAAAAAAAACCCATATACCCCCCCCCCCCCCCCCCCCCATAAAAACACTTTACAAAAAACCACCCACAACAACAATAACCAAAAAACCCAACACAATTAATATAATATTGTGAGAGGAATGAAGGAAATAAAAAATAAGTTTGTTTGTTTAACAACACCACTAGAGCACATTGATTTATTAATCATCGGCTATTGGGTGTCAGACATTTGGTAATTATGACATATAGTCTTAGAGAGCAAACTTGCTACTTTTTTCTATTAGTAGCAAGGAATCTTTTATATGCACCATCCCACAGACAGGATAGCACACCCCACGCCCTTTGATATACCAGTCGTAGTGCACTAGCTGAAACGAGAAATAGCCCAATGGGCCCACCGACGGGGATCAAACCCAAACCGACCGCGCATCAAGCGAGCGCTTTACCACTGGCTCACGTCCCCGCCCCTGATGGAAATACATGCTGAAAAGATTTCAGGCCAGCTCATTAATATTTCTATAGTTTTTGCCCGAATTTGAGGATTTGCTCGAGCACTGACGGGGGGTGGGAGCGTAGGCGGGGATTGCAAGGTGAACGGGGGGGGGGGGCGATTGGGGGGGGGAAATGGGGCACTCAACACATTTTATTTACGGTTATATGGCGTCAGACATATGGTTAAGGACACAGATTTTGAGAGGAAACCCGCTGGACCACTACATGGGCTGCAGCATTTTATTTGCGCTTTCCCACAGGCAAGACGAAACCATGGCCTTTGTTGAACATCATCTGTAGACGAAATATAGNCTTTAAAAAGCGATTGAAAATGATAACTTACCACTAATGTGTGTGTTTAGATAGGATACCAGTAGGATAAGTGTATTCTAAGAGCTCTAATACCATATGAATAACATTATATCTACAAAACTAATATGCGATCCGAATGGACAAAATAGATTACATGTACATGTATAACGGGCCCGTTTCTCTTTTTAGTATACGTCAGTGATATTGCTGATGGACTGTGCAGCCATATTATTTGCAGATGATATATACGCTGGATAAATCGTCTGGGGACGAAACGTTTACGTTATGCTAGGTTCCGACTGTCAGCTGTAACGACGAAGTTGGCCAAGTCGACGGTTGCGTTGTAATGTTCCCAACTCCCGACTTAAGACGGGTGCGCTCAGATTAACAACTAATGGGTTATACGACGAGAATCGAATTGTAAAAGCGTTCAGACTAGCAACTGGACAGTCGTAGAAGTCGTGACAGTAGAAAGTTGGCCAGCTTTGTGCTGGCAGTTGGTAGTCTGAACCTAGCATTATATATTCCACTTTGACAGCACTAACCTCCACTCTGATTAAACACAATCTCAAATCTATGATTTTATACAAACGCAAACAAGTTTGAAACCGATGCCTTTTGTTTGTTGGTTAGTTACATCTCTAGCTATGGTAAACTGGAATGTGGTACATTAACGATTCCGCAAATATTGGTTTTATTAAAGAAAATACCAGTGATTTTAAACAATCATAGGTAAAAGAACACTTACGTGCACTTACAAACAGACATTACGTAGTTTACCATTACACGTGTTTTTAATTTCAACATGACCCAGCTTGATATTGCGTACAGACAAGACAAATACATGAACTCTTCCAAGACAGCTAAAGGTGACATGTTAATACATCTTAATTACGCGCTTTGCATGTCTCACATTAATATGTGGGTCACCTGAGATAGCCTTTGGCCTGTCAGTGGAACAAGGTGGACAGTCATTGTAATTAACTGTTTGTAAATGTGAAATGTACTATATAAGGAAGGTGTTTTACGTTGGTTTCTTAAGACGAGTATCGCAGCTTGCAGTAAGTAGCATTATGGGTGCAGATTAGTCTTGGAATTTCGTTCATTTATTATTATTATTATTATTATTATTACTACAATATAATATAATATGGTTGAATTCTAATTAACATATATGGTTTAATTCCAAATTTTAATTGTTTTAAATATTATAGGTTTAATTGTTATTTAATAAAATTGGGTACAGTAGACAGTGGTCATTTTACAATAATTTTGATCAAGTTTAAATATATACATGTACATGTCAGCAAAATACTCTTTTACCTAACTTTGAACCGTAAAAATACTAATTTTTTTACAATAATGCACAGGACACTGGTCATTTTTACAATAATGTACTAGACACTGATAATTTTTACAATAATGCACTAGATACTGGTAACTTTTTACAATAATTTTCATGTGCTCCTAAGTACATGCTGCATCTTTCATCTAACTTTGTGCTATGGTAACCTTACATTGCATTCACATAGAAAAGGTTTCTCTAGTTCCACATTATATTAAAATATATATTTTGTATTATGTATGTTTCTCAAGCAAACATTTTGAAGTGTATGTAAAAGAAGGCTCTGTGTACTCTGTTTTCAGCACCAGTACAAATATGAAGTTATCCGTTCTTCTTCTGTTTGCTGTGTGCGCCGTTCTCCTTGATACCAGTCCCTATGTACAAGGTAGGTTAACCTTCTACATATTGGGCTGGGTTTTATCCACTCCTTAAACATGATTTGTTTTAGTTGTCAACTGATTGGATCTACGAAATAATACGATCACGTTTGGTTTCAGACGAGAATTTAGCGGTACATTTACATACATTTACGTAATTTTATACCTAATGGTTTAAGTGTATTTATACTAAGGTATCTCGAAACATATTGTAAAGTTTAGTTTATTTAACGACACCACTAGAGCACATTGATTTATTAACCATCGGCTGTTGAATATCAAACATTAGGTAATTTTGACATATAGTCTTTAGAGGAAACCCGCTACATGTTTTTCTAATGCAGCAACGGATCTTTTATATGCACTTACCCACAGACACGATAGCACATACCATGGCCTCTGATATACCAGTCGTGGTGCACTGGCTGGAACGAGAAATACCCCAATGGGCCCACCGACGGGAATCGATCCCAAACCGACCGCGCATCAAACCAGCGCTCTACCATTGGGCTAGGTCCTGCCCCTCGAAAAAATTTGCGTCAGCTGTAGACTAAACAAAAATTGCTGTTTTACAAAGGACCACCATAATTTCGGAATATTTGAAATGACTTGTATTCCTAAAAGCTAACTGTTTTTATTGGGACTTGTTAAAAAGATCTGGAATGTAAACAGTTTCAGGTTTTGGTAAAAGAAACTAAACGTATAAAATAATGTTCGATACATTGGAGACAAGTTATTTTCTGTGAAACCAAATAACATCGCTGCATAATTAAGTCATAAAAAAGTAACGTAGGACTTCGGGAAAGGATAATTAAAACGTATGTACACACACACACATACACACATATATATACACATAATATACACACACATAGTTGAACATATAAATTGTTTACTGGAAATATCTTATTGAACATTCTAATTGTTTTGTCCTTCGATTATATTATGTTGTTGACATGGTATTTATATCTTGTATATCTGTATGTATGTCTATATGTATGTGTGGTCTATATATATCTATATCTATATCTATTGTTCTATATCTGTCTCTATATATACTTTTGTGTAATGATTTTTGATATCTATACCTATCTTATATATGATATAGTAAGGGTATCTATCTGTACTATGCTAAAATTATAAAAATATGTACATTATATTTGCTTTATATATATATATATATATATACATTATATAGGCGGTGTTATTGGATAGTATTATAGGAGGCGGTGTATATAGCATATATGGTGTTATAGGCGGTGGTGTCATATAGGAGGTATAGATATATTGGAGGCGGTGGTATAGATAGGAGGCGGTGTATATAGGAGGATGTTATAGGACGGTGGTTTCATAGGATATTATTTTTGTTAATAGTTGAACATATAGGATTGTGTTATTGGAAAATATGGCATCATAGGTGGCCATAGGAGGTGAACATTCTAATTGTTTTGGCATCATAGGAGGCGGTGGTTGGATTGGTTTTTTGTACGGTGTCGTGTCGTTTTTTGCGTCGTCGTTTCAGGCGCCGGCACCCAATTACAAATGATATAGTAAGGGTACATCTGTACTCTTGCAAAAACTATTAAAAATATGTATTAGTATATTTGCTTTACAGGTCATAAACGTAAGCGTAAACACGGCCTTATAGGAGGCGATGTCATAGGAGGCGCTAGTGTTATTGGAGGCGGTGTTATAGGTATTTATTGGACTTCGGTGTTATACTTAAGGCGGTGGTGTTATAGGCGGTGGTGTCATAGGAGGTTTTGTTATTGGAGTCGGTGATGTCAGGAGTAAGAGTTAAGTCTAGGAGGAGGCGGTGTTAAAGGATTCGGTGTTACATGTTTTAATTATAGAATCGGTATTATAGGAGGCGGTGTTAAAGAAAAGGCGGTGACATCATAGGTGGCGGCATAGGAGGTGGTGGCATTTATAGGAGGCGGTGGCTATCTAGGAGGCTAGTGGGTCTCTGGAGAGGTCGTTCATGGCGTCGTCGTGTTCTGGCGACGTCGCTGTTCCGCCGAGGAAGGCCGGCACCCGTGCTGTGGTTAGTAACCCTGGTTTCCTCTTTCTAGAGACGATGAATTACAGGTTTTGGACATTTCTAATGAGGGTTGTGTATGTACTTATCCTGTTCTATGAAAAACTGCATATTACTGAACAGCGTACCCAAAATGTTGTCCATAAAACCTCGTTGACTCCAATATTAAAATAATTAATGTAATCTGGTTTTTTTGTTTTATTTACAATGACACATCGGGTACAACAATATTACATTTAAGCGATTCATAAAACACTCTGTTAACAACCCTTTTATTTGTATAAATATGTACTCGGCGTGGCTGAGTTAAGGCATCCGGACTAGTGCCCCTTCCAATCACACACTGTATTTTATTTTACTTCACCTGTTTAACTTACTGTTTGTGGTAACATCCCCATGAGGGTCCAACAATGCGATTATTGTTGTCCCAATGACAGTCGTGTTAATCAGTTCATCTTTCATTTCGTAAAAGTGGCCTAAGTCTAAGTGGAGCTATTGAATAAAAACATTCATTCACATGTTTTAAGTTATTCCGAATCTAAATGCATTAAAGAAAATACTGATCAAAGAAAAGGGCAAGACTATTTGATTCGTCCGGTTCTTTAAATCAGAAAAATACCTATGTGTAGTAGCCTTTAATTTTGTTTTAGAATCCATCCACAGTGTCTGTCGACTACATATTATATTGCGTAGTTTATTCATTCTACTTTTCTGACTAAAAAGTTCCATGTCCTATTGGAATGCGCTGGAAGTCCGCCTAGTTGAAGGCGTGGTATGATGTGTGTGGTCTGAGATCGATCCCTGTCTGTGGCCACTAATGTTCCAGTTCTGATCCACGAGGTATATCAGACTCGTGGTACGTCTTCTCGTTACTGTAGGGTTGTGTAATAAAAAGATCCCTTGCTTATCAGATTCAGTTTGTTTTTTGTTTTTCCTCTCCTAGACTATAAGTCAAAATGTCAAAATATTTGACACCCAATAACCTATGATTAATAACTCAGTGTGCTCTAGTGGTGTCGTTAACCAAAACAAATTTTAACTATCGTATTTATGTACACAAAGTTCATTGGTAGAGAAGAGAATACTACATGAGTAACCGTTGAACAACATTTATGTTACAACTTCGATCCTGTCAATAAAAGGAAAATAGCTGATACTGATCGTTGTATTAAAACAATCAGAATGTGCACATGAAGACTATATATTTCAGAATGTGCGCATCAAGATTATATATATCAGAATGTGCACACGAAGGCTATATGTCAGAATATGCACATCGAGGCTATATATATCAGAATGTGCACCTCAAGGTTATATATGTCAGAATGTGCATATCAAGACTGTATATGTCAGAATGTGAACATCAAGACTATATATGTCAGGATGTGCACATCAAGACTATATATGTCACAATTTACACATCAACACTATATATGTCAGGATGTGCACATGGAGACTATACATTTCAGAATGTGCACATCAAGACTATATGTGTCAGAATGTGCACATGAAGACTATATATGCCAGAATGTGCACATGAAGACTATATATGTCAGAATATGCACATGAAGACTATATATGCCAGAATGTGCACATGAAGACGATATATGTCAGAATATGCACATGAAGGCTATATATGTCAGAATATGTACATGAAGGCTATATATATATGTATATATATATATATATATGTCAGAATATGTACATGAAGGCTATATATATATATATATATGTATATCAGAATGTGCACACTAAGGCTATATATGTCAGAATATGCACATTGAGGCTATACATATCAGAATGTGCACCTCAAGACTATATATATCAGAATGTGTACATCACGACTATATGTGAGATTGTGCACATCAAGACTATATATGTCAGGATGTGCACATGAAGACTATATATTTCAGAATGTGCGCATCAAGACTATGTCAGGATGTGTACATCAAGACTATATATGTCAAATGTGCACATCAAGACTATATATATCAGGATGTGCACATGGCGACTATACATTTCAGAATGTGCACATCAAGACTATATGTGTCAGAATGTGGACATGAAGGCTATATATTTCAGAATGTGCACATCAAGACTATATGTCAGAATGTGCACAAGAAGACTATATTTGTCAGAATGCCAGCGGTATAAATGAAGAAAACGTCTTACATTATCTCTCACCATCGTGTCGGTATTCATTCGTTATAGAATTACGGACCTTTGTTTTCCCACTTGGGAACTGTGGACTTCGTCCTAATTTAAGTTATTTGTAAACGGGGAGGATTAATAAGGTGTTTATTAGTAGATATTAGCTACAAAGCATATTTTTACCCACTTCTTGTTCTGTCGGGAATTCTAAAATCTCTAGGGGTGGTGCACTAGAAAGTTTATAAAAATAAAAATCTTCTTCCCATTGTGACAGCGACCCATGGTGAGCAGCTTCTTGTGTAACTACTTATTCAAATTCACGTGCAGGTTTTAGAGTCCGACATAGATGTACTCCGCTCGTGCAATGGGAGTCCGAAAGGGAATAAGGGAGATCTGAATCAAAAGTTAAAGATAGTTTTTTGTTTAACGACACCACTAGAAGACGTTGATTTATTAATCATTGGCTATAGTATGCCAAATATTGGGTGATTCTAACTTATAGTTTTAGAGAGAAAACCCGTTACATTTGTCTATTTGTAACAAGGGATATTTTATATGCACCATCCCATCAGATCTAAAATGTAAAATAAAATCTGAAAAAATTTAATAACATGTTAATGTCAGTGTTAACGTCTTTCTTCCTTCTTGTTCCCCTCCCTCCCCAATTAAAATATTCAAATGGATGTCCATAGACTTATATATATCAGTTCGTTCCCTATGTGTATTTACGCTGATCGTTCCTGAAATTGTTAAAAAGCACTCGTAACCACTTGATAAACTACCATTATGCCAGTGTTATTTACTAACAGCATAATACTATTTTGATGAATTTCTCTATTAGTGGAATAGTAGCTTTCAATTCAGTCATATAACTGTCTCAAGTTCAGATGGTTAAGCCATAAGTCGTAAGGCTGGTAGAAACTTCGTTCACCTCCCGGTACCGGCTCGACTCCCATCCAAAGCAAAATTAATGCCTTAATGTGTAAGGCCACAACACCGACTTCTCTCTCACTAACAACTAACAACTAATCCACTCTCCTGGACAAACGCTCCAGATAGCTGACGTGTGTGTCCAGGACAGCGTGCTTGAACATAAGTGGATATAAGCCTGAAAATAACTATAAATGAAAACCACGAGGCCACAGATAGTGATCAGTTGTGAGACTCTTCTCACTTCAGACGAGAGCTACACCACTGAGCTACATCCCACATCTCCAAAGTGGAAGAATAAGGCCTTTAATGGTTGACGAGCGTTTAGAACGTTATTTCTATGGACAAATCACTGGAATATGACCAGTATGATACGTCAAACACGCGGTAGGTAAACACGATATAAACTACATAGACCTTGCTACTTACACTGGTAGAACGCACCAAAGTACACATTCTGAAACGATGTCTTCAATTATACCTTCAAATTTGTTTTCTTTAACGACACCTCTAGAGCACATTGATTTATTAGTCATTGGCTATTGGATGTAAAACATTTGGTAATTTTGACATATATTCGTAGAAAGGAAAGCCGCTACATTTTTCCATTAGTAGCAAGGGCTCTTTTATATGCACCATCCCACAGACAGGATAGCACATACCACGGCCTTTGATATACCAGTCATTGTGCACTGGCTGCAACGAGAAATAGCCCAATGGTCTCACCGACGACGTTGGGAATAATGTCACAAAGATGCAAGAGCATCACACCTTCAAATGTTTATTGAATTAAGTCATACAGGTTGTGCAGGTAATATATGTTAATAAACAATTTGCCACACGTCAGCGTTTAGAAGTAACTAAAACTGAGATCTCATAGACCACAGTCCAGAAGTGGGAAACAAAGTCCACGGGCCAATTTGACAAAACATGGTGAACCTACTTTTGCACGTAAACGTACATTTACGACTAAACCGCAATTCTTATTACTATTATAGTACAATAAACATAGTACACATATTTCATTGTCGTTTGTCCTTAAAATGCTCCATCTTTTGTAATAGTGTATGTTTCTGCGTAAAATAAATGCCAAACACATGACGATGTAAACGCCTGACCGGTGTAGCTGTTAGTCGCAGACGTAAACGTATGATGTAAAATTGGCTCCTGTAATGTAACATTCAGTTTGAGCGTCTTGTGTATAAACACGATGTGAACCAGAAATTCCGTTAACTATATGCGACAAATGCATTAATTACAGATTCTGATTGGATTCTTTCAATTATACAATGTAACTAATATCACAAACATTCAAGACCTTCACTCTTATATCAGGGCTCACCCGGCACGTTGCCAAATTATGCCAATCGTTAATTTTTATACAAAGTGGCTACAACATTTACTATTTGGGTAATAAAATAGTCCTTAAATTAATCACATTTTAATCTTTTTCAAACAATTGGCTTACACAAAATGTGTACCAGTTTGAGCCCAGATATATGTTCATTATTTGGACATATTTACCTTTCTCTAACACAAAACGCCTATCTGTGTTTTTGTGCTGTGGTGTCTTTAAAGATTCATTCATTCATTCATTATTTTGACACAACCGGATAGGTCAAATAGATTTTGTAAAAGGCATACTGGAATTGGGATTAAACCATTTAAAACAAAATAAAACCAAAACTGAATCTGTTTGATAATTAATACTTTTATTCACAACCCTATGTAACGTTAAGATGTCATGAGTCTGTACTCTGATCAGAACTGAACATTAGTGGCCACACGGGTCGTCTCCACCACACACAGATACCACGCCTTCCTCGGCGGATACAGCGCATTCCACGTGGACAGAACATGCGCTGAAATAAATAAATAAATAAATAAATAAATAGATAGATATACAGACATATAGATATATAGATAGACACAAAGAGAGACGGAAAGACGGACGAATAAATGGATTTCCATTTTCCTTGAAAAGTATTCTCTTTAAAGGGACATTCCTGAGTTTTATGCAATTTTTAAAATGTTATTGACTAACAGAGACTTTTTAGCAACTGTAATTACATATCAAATATATTTTTCTGCATAAAATATCAGTGACTGTATATTAAACGTGTTTCTGATCGCGCTAATATTTGTACTATGTTAAACTTCATTTTATTGACTAATATATATATTTTTGTACGTACGAAATTATTTGAAGATAAAATCCAGTTTGGGCGTCTTACAAATATTAAGACGACCAGAAACACATTGAATATACAGACACTGATATTTTAAGCAAGAAAATATATTTGATATGTAAGTTTAATCGTAGAAATATTTTATTAGTCGGAAACATCCTACAATGCAGCAAAGTCAGGAATTTCCCTTTAATGAAGATTCGTTATGACTAAAACATTTTAATGAATCGTGTTTTAACGACTACCACAGAGACCTTCCCCTGACTAACGACTAACAAATAAACCAGTAACTTACTGAATTGGACAGAAGCCCAGATATCTGGGGCGTGTGTCCATGAACCTTAATTGGATATAAACACAAAAATCAAGTTAAAAGTAAACTAAAATATATACAGTTGTTATGCAAGGTATACTAATAATTGAAACCAGTACCGAGTACAAGGGTTGCTAACAAAGCTTTCTACAAATCGCTTAAATGTAATATGTTCACACTCCATGTGTTTGGAAATAAGATTACATTGTTTAACTTATACTTTATTTTGGCACGTATATCCAATTAAGGTTCCAATTTGTTGTCGTTCAGGTGTCCAGAGAGAGAGAGAGAGAGAGAGAGAGAGAGAGAGAGAGAGAGAGAGAGAGAGAGAGAGAGAGAGAGAGAGAGAGAGAGAGAGAGAGAGAGAGAGAGAGAGAGAGAGAGACTTACTCCTACCGACATAGCAACAAGAGATATTTCATATGCAGTTCCTCATAGATAGAGTTGTACATTTGTACACACAAAGGCTGGTTATCATGGGCAAAACTGAATCAGGACCTTAATGTTACTAACCCAGTGCCGAGTACAATTTATAAAATCAAACGGTTGCTAACAGAGCTTTTTATGAATCGCTTTAATGTAATATTTTTGTATCCGGTGTGTTTGGAAAAAGGATTACATTTTCTAAAATTCAGTTTATTTTGGTACTCTGTTCAGTTATTTACAGTTACCCGTTGACAGGTCAGTACATACACAGGCTGGTTAGAATGACCAAAACCGAGTTAATCGTCCCTAGAAATAGAAAATTAAAGTTACTAACCCAGCACGGGTGCCGGCGCCTGAAACGACGTCGCCAGAAACGACGACGCCATGAACGACCTCTCCAGACGCCACCGCCTCCTATGATACCTCCGCCTCCTATGATGCCTCCGCCTCCTATGATGCCACCGCCTCCTATGCCACCGCCTCCTATGATACCACCACCTCCTATGAAACCACCTCCTATAACACCACCTCCTATAACACCACCACCTCCTATGACACCACCTCCTACAATGCCACCGCCTATAATGCCTCCACCTCCTATAACGCCGCCTCCACCCCTACGTTTATGACCTGAAAGGAAATAAAATTATATATGTTTAATAACTTTGACACAGTACAGATGTACCCTTACGACACAAAAACAAACACGAAATTCAAAATAATTAAAAAAACAATCAACAACAAAATATCGAATAGCATTTTATATTTTCAACTATTAAAGGGACATTCCTGAGTTTGCTGCAATTTTTAAGATGTTATCGACTAACAGAGACTTTTTAACGATTGTAATTACATATCAAATATATTTTTCTGCATAAAATATTAGTGGCTGTATATTAAACATGTTTCTGGTCGTTCTAATATTTGTACTAGGTTAAATTTCATTTTATTTCCTAAAAATTATTTTTTCGTACGTACGAAATTATTTAAAGACAAAACCCAGTTTAGGCTTCTTACAAATATTGAGATGACCAGAAACACATTGAATATACAGACACTGATATTCTAAACAAGAAAATATATTTAATATGTCAGTTTATTCGTAGAACTATTTTATTAGTGGGAAACATCTTACAAATGCAACAAACTCAGGAATGTCCCTTTAACAAAAATAATATATCGGAAAAGTGCTGTGGATTGAGATCTATTTGGTCTTCATTTTATGAAAGTATATCTATTTTTTTATATCATATTTTTTAAAGACAATCGTTTAATTATTCTCTATCGAATATTATTTTATCAATTTAGTTTCTTTTAGCCGAAATCTGAAACTGTTTACATTTCAGATCACAATGAAAACATTTAGCTTTTAGGAATACATAGAAAATAATACATGAGTGGCCGTTTAGGTACGATTTATCTCATAACGAGTTTTAAAATGTATCTGACGAGCGAAAGCGAATTTGATACGTTTTTAAACAAAGAGTTGTGAGATAAATGGTTTCTAACGGACACGAATGTATTATTCTATTTCTCACATATCCTCAAAAACAAGGTTTTCTCTGATGATTATATGTCAAAATTACCAAATGTTTGATATCCAATAGCCGATGGTTAATAAATCAATGTGCTCTAGTGGTGTCGTTAAACAAACTAAACTTTACAATATGTTTCGAGATACCTTAGTATAAATACACTTAAACCATTAGGTATAAAATTACGTAAATGTATGTAAATGTACCGCTAAATTCTCGTCTGAAACCAAATGTGATGGTATTATTTCGTAGATCCAATCAGCTGACAACTAAAAACAAATTATGTTTAAGGAGTGGATAAAACCCAACCCACTATGTAGAAGGTTAACCTACCTTGTACATAGGAACTGGTATCAAGGAGAACGGCGCACAACGCAAACAGAAGAAGAACGGGTAACTTCATGCCTGTACTGGTGCTGAAAACAGAGTACACAGAGCGTTCTTTACATACATTTCAAAATGTTTGCTTGAGAAACATAGATAATACAAAATATATATTAATATAATGTGTGGTTCGCCTTGACTAGAAAAACGTACCTACGTAAATGTAATATGCAGTTACCATAGCAAACAAGTAGATGAAAGATATGACATGCATTTAAGAGAACATGAAATTTATTGTAAAATTTACTAGTATATAGTGCATTACTGTAAAAATGACCAGTGTCTAGTGCATTATTGTAAAAATTACCAGTGTCTAGTGCATTATTGTAAAAATGACCAGTGTCTAGGGCATTATTGTATAAATGACCAGTGTCCTGTGCATTATTGTAAAAATGACCAGTTTCATCATATAACAATTAAACCTGTGATATTTAAGACAATTAAAATTCAGAATTAAACCAAATTATTATATTAATTACAATTCAGCCATATTATATAATAATAATAAT
Source organism: Gigantopelta aegis (assembly GCF_016097555.1). Taxonomy (NCBI): domain Eukaryota; kingdom Metazoa; phylum Mollusca; class Gastropoda; order Neomphalida; family Peltospiridae; genus Gigantopelta; species Gigantopelta aegis. Next base: position 75,235,065 of record NC_054702.1, on the reverse strand, counting down.
AATAATAATAATAATAATAAAAAAACTAAGATAGCGAAAATTGTAAAACCTCTCTCTAAGGATATGCTATAATGCTACTTACTGCAAGCTGCGATACTCGTCTTAAGAAACCAACGTAAAACACCTTCCTTATATAGTACATTTCACATTTACAAACAGTTAATTATAATGACTGTCCACCTTGTGCCACTGACAGGCCAAAGGCTATCTCAGGTGACCCATATATTAATGTGAGACGTGCAAAGCGCGTAATTAAGATGTATTAACATGTCACCTTTAGCTGTCTCGGAAGAATTTACGTATTTATCTTGTTTGTACGCAATGTCAAGCTGGGTCATTTTGAAGTTAAAACCACGAATAATGGTAAACCACAATGTTTGTTTATAAGTACACGTGAATGTTATTTGTACCTAGGACAGCTTGAAAACACTGGTATTTGCGGAAACGATAATATATACCACCTTCCATTTGATCGAAACCCATGGCTAGAGATGCAATTGAACGAAAGACATCGGTTTCAAACTTGGTTTGTGTTTGTATGCAAGTATAGATATGAGATTGTGTTTAATCAGTGTGGAGTATAGTGCTGTCAAAGTGGACTAAGTGACGTATCTACGGTTTGTCCACCGTACATTTCGTGCGCAAACGATTTATCAACTGTATATTTCGTCCACTAACTACTCTAAATGGTTATTTGTTTGATACTGAAGTTAATTATCATTGTTTTGTAGTACACTATATCAAACAAACTAAAGCTTCAGTTACAAGTGTTACTGGTCAGTTTATTTTACGTGGTCGTGTGCCCATTATACATGTTTTGTCCACTAGGATCGCATATTAGTTTTGCATACATAATTTATTATTCCTGTGGCATTAAAGGACTGACATTACACTTAGTCTAGTGGTACTCTATTTAAGAATCAAACTTAATGTTAAGTTACCATTAAATGACTGACATTACACTTAGTCTAGACGTATACTATCTAAGACACAAACCTAGTGTTCAATTAACATTTCTACTCTGCGTTCACGTTTTTATTGTACATTTTCTTCCACAGAGGATTCGTCCATCTTTCAATTCGTCCACTCATCTCACACATGGTTTGTATTACACTGAAACTCTTAATAGTGAACAATAATTTGACACAAGTAGTAACTTTTTAATGTTCTCGTTGTCTTCTCAATATACCGAGTTATCATTACTGTTTTATTATTAATTGTTTTATTATTGTACAAAGGTGTTTCTTCTTATAATTGTGGAGAACATTGCATGAAGACGACCTATATATTGGCTATAGTCAATCCAGCTTCACAGATGCAGAACACTCTACAAGCAAAGTATAGAGATGTGTTTGCTTTGGGACTTTCCATTTACGTTCCACCATCTGTCAGCATTTAGGAACCTCTTAGACAGGTCATTAACATCCCATATTTTAGTGGTTCTCTTAATGCCTTTCTGTTAGACAAACACTAAAATACAGCAAACGTCTGCTATGTGCAAGGCTTTAGATCACACTCATTTGTTAACGACAGGCTTTTTGTCTGTTCGAAGGACACCAAGTTTATTTTTAGTGCAGTAATGTTAATAATAATTGGTAAATGCTGTACATATTCACAAATGCATTTCAAGTTACTTTAATCTAATTACAGCTAAACATTCCATTGATTTTAATATGAAATCTTTTGATGTTAACATGTTTGTAATTCATTTGAGTTTGCTTATTTTGAGCATACGCTTTATTGATAATCTATGCACGTTTCCGTAATAACAGCAGTGCTGGCAAGCACGGCATTAACGCACATCTCTGGGGGAACTAAATTGACACGGGTGGTATCTATGTCCTTTCATTAATAGGGCTGTATGAACAAATGGTGTGAATGTTTTCAGTTTTATGCTTGGTGGAATTAATGACATTTTCTTTACTTGGTTAGACTACAGTCATGTACGCACTGTGTGCTTGTACTATATCAGATATTGTAATATGGTATGTTGGTATTGGTCAACTCTTGTGACCAAAAACAGTGTACAGGTAAATTAAGTACACCTTTTCTTTTACCGTTATGTGAAAGGCAAAATGTTTTAGTATACATTATACCGGTATGTAAAAGGCATAAACATAAGTATTACATTCATGGGTAGATACATTATGTCAAAAACGGTTCAGATATGCCATAAAAATTAGTATTATTTATTAATACATGTAATTCGGTACCTAGTATAACACAAACATCCAATTATTTGTTCTTGTAGAACAGTGTCTTCTCTATAAAACGGCTGTAAACGGATGCTCACCAGATGCACCATTTCAGAGTGGTGTCAAAAACAACACCAGGACAGAATGTTAATATTATAGTTAATTGAGATAACAAAACAGATCATTAATGCCTCTGTTAGGTGTTATAGGTCTGAAATCTTTTGAAATTGGACACCACATTTCATGTACTTTGACAAATTTGAAACATTAATTCTGTTATTCTAATCTTGCTAAAAATATAAAAATGTATATATTAATTTCCAAGATTGTAGGATAATTTTACCCTCCATACCTCCTGGCAGAAACCCTGCTATATAAGTTATTTAGCATATTTCATGCACAGTATGTTGGTTAAAATTGAACACTGATAGTTGTAAAATATCAGATTGTAATTTTGTTTTGTATTTTGCTTTATAAATGAGATTTTTCATGATTTTGTTTTACATACTATCCATATCGAGTACAATATAATTAGTATTACAATGGCAAATAACTATTTTGGTCCACACATTTGCCACATTGATGATATTAGTATTCTTTGGTCAGACCTAGATCACAAAATAGTACTATAAAGTATTTAGAGGCTTATTAGATACAGTATGGTAACACCAGACCAGTAATATAACAAAAAAATTACAAAATGTGAATTTTGTCGTAAAGTGGTGTCACGGGGATTCTATAATACCCGTAACTGAATAAAACACGATTATCAAAATATCTCTCCTAACTGTATATCTATTAGATCTCTCTGTAACAGGATGTTAAACCCTAGTATGGCTCGTCTCTAGGTATGATCAGAGATACGATCTTATATAAAGTATATATTAATATAGCACGTTAGTTCTCTAGAAACACAACAAAAACACAATACACTTTGGAATCTGTATTAATCTACGCTGACAAATGTACAGCCGTAGTAGTTAATTAATAACAGCAATAATAACAACCCAGAACTGATCACTTAATTAGTTAATCTCTAGGTGTCTAGTTACACAATATGCGAATCACTTCACCGTTACACCACACCCCACACGTGTGATAATTGAGAAACGCTTCCAGGAGAAGTTAATTAATAAAGGAATTACAACACCATTCCTAACTGGTTAATTTTTAATTAACCCTTACTACTCGTTCAGTAACGTGTGATAATTTAGGAACGCTTCCAGGGGAACTTAATTAATAAAGGAATTACAGCTCTATTCCTAACTGGTTAATTTTTAATTAACCCTAACTACTCATTCAGTAACCTTGTAACACAGAATTAATACTTATCACAATAAAGACAATAACCTACAGTTTACCTAGGTCGTCTAGGATGACTGGCTAAGCTTTATATTACCAAATACTCGTATAATGTTAGAACAAAAAGTCTACGATTTACTTCGTCAGATGACCGAAGACACTGTCTAAAGAATATTGGTATAATACAGTATTAAAATATTTAAAGTCACATCAATCACATCAAGGTTATACACAGAGCAGAAATGATATTTACCAAAGTCCAAACGGACTAACGTTCCCTCGGAGCCTTCCTATTCTGGTTCTCCTCGATATCTCTAAAAACTAGCTATTTATTATAAATCAGAATTGGCCTGGGGGTACAAGGCGGTACCTCCCCCTATCATCTGATATTTCACCTCTACTAGCGTCGTTATATTTCTCTCTGATCGTCAGACTTACTGACGCCATCGTCGCCAATCACGGTTGTAAAAACCGCACTCGCAGAGGTATTACGTAACTACTCGCCACATGGCCTCCACAGCTGGACTAAGTGCATATTGGAATGCCCGATCGCGCGAAGTATTACGTAACAAGTTGCCCACCTGCGCTTAAGTGCAATTAAACTGCACACGGCCCTCTAACACAATTAAAATCGCCACAGGCGAAAACAAATTTAAGCGCATGTTCCGTCACAAGTGGGTTCAACAAGACTGCTATTATTGGAATCAGTACCACTTTTTACACGAGGTAGGCTTGTCAAACCTTCCTTACCTAAAAGTCTGATTGAAGCCATCTACCTCTTAGACTATTACAGTTATGTGAAATGCAAAACTGTTAAGTAACCGTTATATGCGAAAGACATAAAAACTAATTATATAGGTGCAAATGATAGAAAATTACGTATTACATGGGCAGACGCGTTACGTCCTAGAATTTCAGATATACCTTAAAACTACAATTGCCAATCGTTTGCTATTGTTTGTTAACAAATAGATACCCCTTAACACAAAAACACAATTTCGTTTTCCTGAAGAGCAGAGTGTTTTCTATAAAACAGCTGTATTGGGATATGTAGACCGCATTGAGGCACCTGAGTATGTGGAGGCTGATGCTCTCCAGATAAATAAGTTATTTTATTTTAAATAATATATTTATTCAGAAATAAAAACCTGAAAGTCTGAGCAGTCTTGGAGAGAACGCCATCTTTGAACAGTTCCAAAGTTGGTGAAAAAAAAGCCAGTAATGGAACACTAAATTATGAGCAGTATGATATCAGGGTGTAAAGTGGAAAACACCCTGTGGACAAACACGGTATAGATCATGGACCCGTTACTCAGATGAGCAGAATGCATTAAACTGCACCTAATCAAGACTTATAGAAATAATTTTATACTACCATGTTGATTGCAGTAACACAACCGGAAGTGGAGTCCTATACTAACTAATAACAACTTTACTAAGCAGTAAGGGGTCTTTTATATGCACATTTCCCATAAACAGGACGTACATACCATAGTCTTTGATGTACCAATCGCTTGGCACTGTTTAAGACGGGAAGAAAAAAACCCCAAGTCCATTGAAGACGATCGATCCTGCAATCCATATCACCTCAGTGGGGCGCTCTACCACTACCAGTATATCTAGCAGCATTGCGTTTACTCCCATGTCCAGGTGACAGTTCATCTATAAATAACAATTTAAATATCGACCAATTACACTTCGCCTTTTATAGCGTTATTCGGGAGCATACAAATTTATGTAATAGGCGAACTTGTTAGTCTATTTCAACATTAAAAAACAGCGGGAAAAGTGCAGTAATATACTCTGGATAGTATACTAGTATAAACAGATTTATGGCTATACCATCACGTTGTTCTTTTTCGTCTTGAAACGAATTTTATATAAAATGTTATATTGAAATCAGTTTCTGGCATACTTCGTAATTCACCCGAATCATTTCGTATACCCTCGGCATAATTCCGAATGTTTTCAAATTCTTTTCAAATCACTGGCATGATTTTGCAAGTAAGGTTTTGATTGGCCGAATGAAAGGTCAACTGGACATGAGCTCCAACGGGGTGCTGTTAGATCCACAGGTAATAATAATTAACCAGTGGAGCCAATTTTAATTAGATTGTTTACCACTGAGCTACATTTCACACCGATTGTTCGCCAACGATTACAAGGGGATTTCTATGGATGAAACACTAGAATATCACCAACATGATACGTAGAACTTGCTGAGGGAAAACAAAATTTAAACTACGGTTCTTGCTACTTATACGGGTGGAACACCTCTGAACGACGCAACTGTAACACGAGATCACGTCCGTATCTGCGCATAATGCAGAGCCGAATGGGCATTTGGCAAAATAGTGGATGCTATCCATGAATCTGTTCAGTGCCTCGTCTATAGGAGGACAGCCACTCCCAAGGAGATCCTTTACTGGAGATTCATCTTGCATCACTACAAAGAGGACAGCCACAGAAAACTAGTTTACTAAATGAAAACTAGCGCCGGATAGAGCGCATTAGAATAAGTACAGGTGCGATGACATAAATTCATGACAAAACAGTGATCATATCAGGTGTTCGCAAACTGTGAGCATATCCTGCCCCATCAGTGGCACCCGTCATGAGTACTGCCACTACAGCTGTACATATTCTGAAACGATGTCTTCAATTATACTTTGTAAATAATTTCACAAAGATGCAAGACAGGACAGGGAATAGAGACAAACAGGTTTTATTGCTAATAGCTACGACTAAGCACTTTGCTAAAAGTCACTGTTTAGAAATATCCCAAAATAGGACAATGATGATCACAGTTGTGGAGTGGAAGACAAAGTCTAATAACGTCAGATTCAGAATGATATAAAGATAAAAAGGTCGAACTTCTTGTGTATAAACACGTATGGACCAGAACTCCCGTTACGTTATGTGTAGAATGCATTGTTACAAATTCTAATTCGCTACCGTCAAGTATAAAATGTAAATAATATCACAAACATTCAAGACCCCCGCCCTTATAAATGTTCATTACTTTGGCACAACCGGATGTGGGATTAAATAGATTTTATAGAGAACATAGTTGAATTGGGATTGAAGTATTTAAAACAAAATAAAAATAAAACTGAATCTGTTTGATTAATAATTTTATTCACTGCCAATATAACGAAAACGTTATGAGTCTGAGCTCTGATCAGAACTGTACATAATAGGAAACAGGGTCGTCTCCACCTCACACAGGCACCACGTCTTTCTCGGCGGACACGGCGCATTCCACGTGGACAGAACATGCGCTGAAATAAATAAATATATAGATGGCAAGATAGATATTATATAAATAGATATGTAAGTAGATAGAAAGATAGATAGATAGGTGGATAGATAGACAGAAAGATGGTGACGCATATATCCATCTATATCCAGATGTAACCAATGTATATACAATGTCATTGTCTTTATAATATAAATGATATGCTTACTGTTTGGGTGGGTTAATATACTCATAAACTTAGTTTTATTTTAAAGTTTTAAATTATCACGAATGCCACTTCATTTTGGAATGAATGAATGAATGTTTAACGACACCCTAGCACGAAAAATACATCGGCTATTGGGCGTCAAACTATGGTAAATGGTAACAAAATTGATGATCAACATCAATATAAAAATTCAACAGTTAAATTAAAACACAGTGTAAAGAACCTTCATTCTGGTGTACGATACCTGGAAAGACTTACGTTCATTTCCACTTATAACATGTGTTTATATAAGTTAACTCAGGGCATCAGCTATCGTTAGCCATATCGTCAAAAATACTAATTAAAAGTTTAATCTCGGTTTCATACTTTTATTCTGTGTGTGTAATACCGTAGCTGTGTATTTAATATCCCACATTTTGGGCGGACAATACTATCAGGTTAGTGTATTTATCTAATTACTGTGTCTATTCCGTTAGTGTTGTGATGACCCTAGAAGAGGTCATCGTTGATGGACAGTGGTCAATCTGAGCTCATCCTGCACGTCATGTGATTATGGCAGGCTAAGCATCTTGAAATCACGCCTGTCACTCAGCAGTTGTCAGCGTGATGTCCCCAGGCAGCCATGTCACGCAGACGTATTCCTTTAAAATGTCACGGTGACTTTTATATATATATTTGTGTGCAATCAAAGTATTTTCTATGGTTCTGCGTGTATTTCATTTGGGTCAAAAAGCATCCAGTTGGCGACAATTTAAACTGACAGCACTAGTTTGTAAAAACTACGATATGTTTTTTTTATTATTATAGTAATGTTTAATAACTGGAATCAGTCATTACTTGTATTGCAACGTTTAGATTATCCAGTATGATACATCAGAAGTATTTCTGGCCATCGCTATGATTCTAATACCACAAAATGCTTTTTCTTTTTCATATTACAACCCCCCCCCCCCCCCCCCCACACACACACACACAATAACGCACGCACCTCTGATAAGTAACGATTATGGAGATGAGTTCTAAGCTACCGTTGCGGGTATTTCCCCATTTCAGCATCACAGACTCTTGTGTCATTCTGTTGGAACTTTATCCAAATATTTTACAGGTTTGTAGATTAACGCAACTTAAGTGTCTATTTGTTTACAGGTTGAAACTAGAATGTGCAACTAGAATGTGCGACTTTAATGTGAAAACATGTTATAGCATATACTCTCCTGCGCTCATGTGTTCGCATGCTTAACACCTATACGGTAAACAGCGTTTACTTCTGTTATATCACTGGCTAAAAGTAAGTGTTTAAACGTTTACCTGTGATGTGGTGAGTAGTAGGATCAATCGCTCTCATTGGATATGTCGAACGCATACTACACGACTGGTATACTGAAAGCCGATGTCTGTTTGTACGTTTAAAAATTATATGTATTATGACGTTGATCTGATATGTACGTAATGTTTACGTAAAGTTTACAGCTTTTATTTCAATGTATTACTTTAACTACGTACTAACATAAATACACATGTAATTCTTCGTTTTCTTCTCCTCCAAAAATTTACAATACAAAGTGTCTGTTGGTGACATCATATTCTTCAGACTAATTATTTCACATTTTAGTCTATTATATCACGGGATACTAACAGTTTAATCTATTATATCAGGACCCGTGCGTATAAAATGTTACAGTCTAGACTCAATGTTGTATGACGTTACTCGCATACACTATGTACGGCGTTGTCATGGCGTTATATTCTTAGATTTTATTAGTCTTAAATATTGAATCTAAAAGTTTTACAAGCACCAAACATGGTGCTTATAAAACTTTTAGAATTTAGACTCGAGACTCTAATAGAGTCTGAAACACTAATGTCATGACAACGCCATACAAAGTGCATGCATGTGACGTCATTTGAGATTGAGTCTGGATTCAAAAAGTTTTGTAAGCACGGGCCCAGGCCCCGTCTATTAAAATACCTATACTATGATATCAAAACTGATTTTATTAAAATTGTCTTTAGCATTTACGATATGGCTACTCCTATATAAAAAAAATACTATGTAAACAAACTCAGAACAGTGCTTGAAGTCAAATATGTAATTATTAATTTTGATCAATGTAAAAGACGCGCGCGCGCGCGTGTGTGTGTGTGTGTATGTATATGTGTATGCAGCTGGATCCCGTTAGCTCGAACCCCATCGGTGCTCGAGAAAGTGTTCGACCCATCGGGTACTTTGACCGAACCATTCAATCAACGTCAGATATTTCCGTAAGATCAGTTAGAAAGTTGAATTAGATACATATTATTTTGGTAACTGCAAACTTTAAAATTTTATCAATGTGTCATATAGCAAAATATCTGAGTGAAAGAATTTAATAGAAATTACACCGACTGCGTGATGCAGAAGCCCTTGACGGTATTAATTAAATGTGTGGTTGCTGAAGTGATGACAGCTGATTAACACGCCCATTGTTTCATTTAAAACTGGACTGGCAAGACAAGACAAGAATTTTATTCTCATAAACTGCATTATGGAGAAAATATAAATAAAATAAGTTACAATGTGTTTTCTGTAGTGGTAACGGACATAATATTTAAGTAATATTAACCCGGAAGACTGACCCTCTCAATGACAATTTGCAAATATTTACATAGTTTACACAAAAGTGATTTTTTAGTTGTAGAAAATAACTGGTAAAAAGTAATTGCACTTGCTCTGTTGGTATAGTAACTAGGTATATACGTATTTCGCTCAGTAGATAAAGACGTACATTTAAAAATATAATGGAACTCATCACCAACATGAGTGTTGCACAAGTGACATATTCTGTTTTCTCTCTCAATGTTAAACCATCTACCGGTTTCAATAGGAAATCTGACATTACCAGTTTCAAATTTACAAAGAATTCTAGCATTTTTTGTTAAGAGTTTCAACAAATAATTTTCTAATTTAAATTCATGCTTGAACATTCTGATGAGGCAAATTTATCACTATTCCATTTTTGTAAATATTGGTCACATAATATTAGTTTAACTGCATGTTTTAAGCCACAAAACATCCACCTGTGTACATGAATATATGTTACATAAACCACATTAATCTAATATACGTTTTATAAAGGATAACCAAGTACATGGTATAGCATTAACGTTATGGTTATATGATGCCAACATGTATAATATACCAGACAATTTAGATTTTCTACTATTAACAACATTTGCCCAGTATGTAATCATTCTTACTTTAACACTAATAGACAGTGGGTATCTACCTAATTCACCATAAATCATAAAGCTTGGTGTCAACTTATTAACACATAATATATATTTGCAGAACTTTAGGTGTAATCGTTCAATGATGTCTAAATTACTGAAGCCCCATATTTCACATCCATATAATAATATATGTTTTACAATCCTGTCGAACAGGTCTGCATTTTTGTAATACAGTAAACATAGACTTTGAGGCTCCATTGATTAAATCTTTCTTAGCATTTGTGAATGACCCAAATTTATTCAACACAAGCCCAAGGTATTTAACTTCAGTTACCATTTCTAAGTTTTTATTATTGTACGTAAATGGATTATTTTTAGTTTTTGAGTTGCTTCTTGAGAAAATCTAAATTTTTGTCTTAGCTGCATTAACTTTAAGTTTCCATGTTTCACAGTATACTTGAAAACAATCTAGTTGATGTAAGTCATCTGCTGTTTTAGCTAGTAGTACAGTGTCATCAGCAGATAGTAACACAACTAACTTAACATATACAATAAGATCTTTCTCAAGTGGATTTGTTACCGATTCGATACCTTTGCTATTTTTTGTAGCTAAAAAATTTTCTAAATCATTTAGATATAATGAAAAAAAAAAAAGGTGACAAATTTTCTCCTTGTCGTACACCAATATTGCATGGAAAATATTCAGATTTACAGCCATTGTGTACAATTCTAGATTTGATACCGTCATACATATTAAATATTATTCTGAAACATTTTCCATTAATATCGCAACTTAATAATTTTTTTCCATAAACCAATACACCATACAGAGTCAAATGCTTTTTCAAAGTCAATAAAAACACAGTACATATTTTTCTTTGTTCCTTTTAGTAATTCTAATAATGTATATAATACAAAAATAGTATCAGTTGTAGAGTAACCTTGTCGGAAACCAAACTGATATTTTAGTAGTAATTCAACTTGATCAGAGAATACCGTAAGTCTGTTATTAATTACAGATGTAAATAATTTTCCAAAACAACTTAGCAATGTAATAGGTTGGTGCTTTCTCGGATCAAGCTGATCACCTTTTCGCTTATATATGAGGAGTTCAGGCGCAAAACCTCGTAAACACCACATCCATGAAAATTGAGATAACCGTTGGAGACAAACCTTCTCAGTCCCTAGTACCCGATGAGCAAATACATTTTGCTTCAAAAGCCCGTTAGTCCCATTCTAAATCCAAGCTAGAATACGATTTCTTTGCAGAACCTCGTAAACGCCATCTGAGTTTGTCTGCAGAACTACGTAGTTTGTAGACCGCCAATCACATGTGCGCATCAGATCACATGACGCATAAGATGGCCGCACCCATGATAAGCATTTTTGCGCGCTCAATTCGTACAATTCCTCCGGATTTTGGGTAATTTATCCACGCTGGTTATGGAAACTTATGATGTAGTTGACGAACCTGTGATGTTATCACCAACAGGAAAGCGTAAACGACGTCGGCCACGACGTTCGGCCTGTTCTATAGCCAAAACAGCTCGCTACAGTGGTAAAGGTTTGATTCCTCGTGTAACATGCACACGTGTGACCAGGAATTATGTGGTGTGCCAGTTTGTTCAATATTGTGTAAAATTACACTCACTAGCCCAATTTCAATAAATCGATGGGTGTGTGTTAAATATTTTCCAGTAATCTTTTGAATTAGATGATCTTAAACTTTTTAATTTATTCTTCATGCTAATTCTGTAAGATCTTAAGATTTTGTCTAGTGCTTTCTTATATTTACATTCTGTTTTTTGTTATTTTATTTTAAAAATAACAGAACCAGATGTGTTCAAAGTAACGCTTGATGACGAGGCCTGCTTATGCACTAATTGTTTGATTGGTATCATGCTTCATCTAACAGCATTTCCAGTCTGGAGCTCGACGCGGCAAGACGTGTTTGTTTCGCTTGTACACACTGCACGTGCTTTCGCGGCTCGACTTGGGAATCCTTCACTTCGTTGTTTTTGTCAGCGAAGTGAAGTTTTCTACTGGGATGTATGCGGCCATTGGAACTGATTGAACGCTGGAACGCTTCTCGTTTCGACAGTCTGCACCACCAGGTTGGATTATTTTTTTTAGCGAGATTCCTTGCCTCCACGTCGTTTCCCCGTCTGTCTATGTTGACTTATTTTTTTCGTGACTGGTATGACGGCCATTCTGCAGAACGCCACGGTTGTTCGCGTTTAGCCTCTACATGTCCGAGCCTGTCCTAGCAGCACTGGAAGATTGACCGCCCCACTCTAAGAAAAAATAGGAAGCGGGGTCGGCCCCTACTACTCTTTTCTAGACTTTACTTTGTTTTATTGTGATACAATCTCGTATCCTCCGGAGTCGGGCCCGTCCGCACCACTATACCAACCCATGACGACTAGACTATAACATAATCTGATTTTCTCTCTCGTTCAGACAGATCCGGCTTCTCAAGATCTGTACTTCAGCACTACACCTTCACCTCTAGTGACTGTCAATCTAGGGGTTTTCTTGACGGGGTGCAACCCATCTCGTCCCTTCAAGCTGTGCACCCTAACGGCCTTAACGAGGCCACTCACGTGGACATATAGATCGTTCAAAAGTTTGTCTAAATTACTTTACTTTTACTTCTTTTTTTTAAATAGTCCGATCCTCTCTTCTTTCTCTTATTTATTTTTGGACTGTCCTTCTAAAATGCTCCAAATTATATAAATATTCACCCGAGCAGTCAATTCTTTTTATTTTTGGCTTGTAACCTTTTTTTTTTCTTTTTTTTTTTTTAAATTCTATTAACATTTTCAACTCTACCCCCCCCCCCCCCCCCCTTTCATCCCGAGTCAGGCCACCGATTTTATCTAATTTCTTTTTGACCACCCGATCTAATCTAGCGACCAAATTTAATGAGTAGAATTTTCTTTATTAATTATATTAATTAGAGATGCGCATCAATATTTTAAAGACCCACTATTTAATTTTTGGATGTAAATTTCAAAATTGTCCGCTTATTTTTTTTTCTGTCCCGGGACAAGCCCCTGGCTATCCAGAGACAGGCCCCGGGACGGACATGCTCGAAACTCTAGTGGTATATGGGCATGTCAAAATTATTCGCACTCGCACTCTTCTAACAGTTACCGTAACACTAGCTGTACTTGAAAGATCATTACCGATAGGCGCCTAAGAAACAGAACAGAACAGAACTTTATTTCATTCAAAGCCACCATCCGATGGCACCAGAGGAGTACATTATGTAAATTATATATACATATACACGCATACATTAAGTGACAAGTGTTTATAGCAAACAAATAAGTAAGATTAAGCTATATAAAATCGGTTTTCAGGAGATAAAGTGGTTATTTATAATATTAATAAGTTCACAAAGTTTTTAAAGGATGCTGACACGTTTACAGTTGAACAATTCTCTGAATTTAATTTCGTTTGGTCTAATAACATAGTATGGCTTTAGTAATCTCTTTTGTTCCTTGTTGAATTTATCACAAATGGTTCGTTTTAGACATGGAACAGATGTAAAATGCTGTGCATCCCATACATTATTATGACCGAGTCTGTAAAATATATCTTGCATATGTACAATCCATTTATATTATTTGCCATATTGAATAAAGTCATAAAACATTAGTTTGAAAATTAATTACATTAAAACAGTTTTCTGAGCCTGTTCAAATAAGGTTTTCTGACATAAGTTAAATTTATTTGTTTTATGAAGCCAAATGCCAAGATATTTATATTCGTCAACATTTTCAAGCTGAACGTCGTCTATAAACAATTTACTTCTATAGTCCTTTTTGTTTCCACCGAATATCACCACTTTAGTTTTTGTTATGTTGATTTGAAATTTGCAAGTTTTGCAATAGTCCTTGTATGCGTTTAATAGTTGTTGCTAAGTAGGGCGGTATCATCAGCCTACATCTTAGTTAGTAAATTAAAACCAAGATCAGAGTATATATCTATGTCATACGCAGTAATTGACACACCTTCACACTTAGCTGCTTTCAAAAAGTCCTCCAAGTCGCCAATCTTGCATGGAAAGAATTTCGACAAGTAACCATCTTTTTTAACACAGGATTTTATGTTATTATACATATTGTGAATTATTCTAAAAAAGTTTCCGTCTATATTATTATTTAACAATCTGTCGAAAGCTTTTTTTAAGTCAATAAACGCACAGTAGAGCTTCTTCTTTTTAGTAGTTCTATAATACCATTAATGGAAAATATATGATCAATAGTAGAGTATCCTTTCCTAAATCCCGCTTGAGCCACAGTAAGGATATTGTTTTGTTCAATGTACGCAGTCAGTCTATTATTTCAAATATTTGTAAATAACTTGCTCAAACAACACAATAATGTAATTGGTCGGTAATTTTCCACATTTTGTCTGTCTCCTTTTTTTTTTATATACCGGCCTCGGTGGCGTCGTGGTTAGGCCATCGGTCTACAGGCTGGTAGGTACTGGGTTGGGATCCCAGTCGAAGAATGGGATTTTTAATCCAGATACCGACTCCAAACCCTGAGTGAATGCTCCTCAAGGCTCAATGGGTAGGAGTAAACCACTTGTACCGACCAGTGATCCATAACTGGTTCAACAAAGGCCATGGTTTGTGCTATCCTGCCTGTGGTAAGCGCAAATAAAATATCCCTTGCTGCCTGTCGTAAAAGAGTAGCCTATGTGGCGACAGCGGGTTGCCTCTAAAAAAAAGTGTCAGAATGACCATATGTTTGACGTCCAATAGCCGATGATAAGATAAAAAAAATCAATGTGCTCTAGTGGCGTTGTTAAATAAAAACAAACTTTACTTTCTTTTTATATATGGTTTTAATAATCCGCAGGGACCATTTTTCTGGAAAAACACCACTGTTATGAATACTGTTAAATAGTGTTACATATAATGTTAAAAAACCATCAATAGTATATTTGATATATTCATTTATTATTTCATCATGACCCGGCCCCTGCGTGTGCTGTAACCTCACCGTGGTGCAGGGGTGTAACATTCTCTTTGAGAATGGCCAATACAGCACAAAATTGAAGTTTTGAGTAAAATTCAGTGTCCGTAAAATTCTGTGATATTTGTGTTTTTGTACAGTTCTTTACACTGTTTTTCTTTAAGTCTTGAATTTTTATATTGATGTTGATCATCACTTTATTTATTTGCATTACCATAGTTTGACACCCAATAGCCGATGTATTTTTCGTGCTGGGGTGTCGTTAAACATTCATTCATTCATTCATTCATGACCCGGCTGCTTTGTTCGTTTTCAACTTCTTGACTGCTTTGAGAACCTCCTCTCTGGTGATTGGTGATTTCAAGAAAATACTCATGTCACATGACGCTGCAATCGCGTCGACATCACACTCCGCTTCTTTGGTCAACTCAGAACAGTCGTTAATAACTTTGAAAATATCATCAAACTCATCAAGAGAGGGACTTGTTCCGGACTCTTCTTTGTTTTTAATAATTTTAAAAAGTGATTTGGGATCATTTTTATGGCTTTATTAATATTTTTCTGCAGTTTGAATCTATGTTTAGCACTATGGACATTAATAACGTATTTGTAGTTTCGGCTTTCCATTTTTAACTCGTCTTCACTAGCCCTACACTTTTCCAGCTGGTGTTTCTTTTTGGCCACGTGGAAATTACCGAACCATGGCTTATGACCTCGTTTTGATTTTGATTTCCTTCTTATCCTATTTGTTATTACGCAACCAAAAGCTTTTTCAGCACTTTTAAGAAATATATAAATGTTGCGATTCCACGATTCATCTATAATTCGTTTCGCCTAAATAATTAATCCGAAGGTTGTAATAATTAACTGCGCAAGCGCAGAAATAGTTGGCCCTTTTCTGTGGTTTCACATTTATTATTTGATGGATCACCAGGGAAATATAGCTAATAACACAGACGGGGCCGATAATTTGGTTTTAGTTTTAAACGTATACAAGGAAAAAAATATTCTAACCAGGCCCCTTTATCTAATAATAAACAGTATAAAACTAATCAACAAAAAGCAAATATTTTTGCAGAAGTATTTGCTAATAATTCCAGCAATAGTAATTTTACTACAAAAAAATAAAAATAGAGTTAATAAAGAAAATAATAAAATACCATTAGATGCTAAATTTAATGTAGATAAATAAGACATTAATAATAAATTTACAAAACAGGAATTTATCGAGAGTTTTATTTATAGGAAAGTTGGAAAACTTGTCACTGTTTTCAGTCTACAGAAGAAGGGTAAATATGCTAGCATCCCTACAAACTCGAGGCCTATATCTTTAACCTCTAATATGTGCAAAACCATGGAAGCCATGGTCAACAATAGATTAATGCTATATCTTGAAAAAACCCACCTAATTAATTACTAAATTTCAAAGCGGTTTTCGGAAAAAACATTCAACTATAGACCACCTTGTGCGATTACAATCAGAAATTAATAGAGCCTTTTCAAAAAGAAACAATGTGACAGCTGTCTTTGTTGACATAGAAAAGGCTTATGACATGGTTTGGCGCTATGGTCTGCTTGAAAAGGTATACAAAATGGGAATCAAAGGTAACTTGTATAATTTATTCAAAAAGTTATCTCAAATCGTAAATTTAAAGTAGATGTTAATGGTTCTTTTTCTCCTTTAACCAACCTAGAGAATGGCATACTACAGGGATCAGTCATTGATCCTACTTTATTTAGTATTTTCATCACAGATTTAGCTAATGTAATGACTGATAAGCTAAAGTATAAAAGTGCAAAATTCAGCATCGGACTATTTGCAGATGATATTGCTTTTTGGCGATCTGGAATGGATGGCAATGTTTTAAAAAAGGCCATCCAGTCTGACATTGATAAACTTGAAAAATGGTCCGAATCCTGTGGTGTCAAACTGTCAGAAACAAAAACTGTATGTATCTCTTTCAAGCATAGATCTAAGGGTTCGAGCTATAGGCTTAACTTAACTTTAAATAATAAAGTTTTAATACAAGTTAATAAAGTTAAATTTCTTAGTATAATTGTCGACCAGTCTCTCACTTTTAAAAACCATATTGATGATATTGTAGCCCATTGTGGCTTTTACATCAATATTCTTAGGATACTGTCTGGCACCAATTGGGGTGCAGACAGAAAAACTATTTTAATTTTATACAATGCTTTTATTGTATCTAAGTTGCAGTATGGTGCCCATGCCTTCTGTTGTGTAGACCCTAACATTTTAAATTCTTTAGATATTGTACAAAATAAGCTTTGATGATCATTTCAAAAGCTTGTATTACTACTCCAACCTTAAATATCCAAGCTGAACTTGGAGTTCCACCTCTGGTCCAAATAAAAAATGAACTTTGTCTTAAATACTGGATGAAATGTAAAAATGTAACACCCATTAAACCTGTTAACGAAATTGAAACTCATCCTGCCTTTAAAGTAGGATTAGGATTCAAATCAACGGAGGGCGTGAGTGACTCATTTGGAATTTTATATGCATAAACTCTGTAAAACTCTAAATATCAATAATCTCCCAATTAGCAATGATTATTATAAAAATGTTTCCCCCTGGACTCAAAACAGACCTTTAGTTTCTTTTTTAATAAGAGAAAAGATTTTGGCAAATAATTTTAGCCCTTTTAAAGGGACATCCCTGTGTTTGCTGCAATTTTAAAGATGTTACCGACTAACAAAGACATTTTAACAACTGTAATTACATATCAAATATATTTTTTCTGTATAAAATATTAGATGATCGTTCTACCGAGGTTACATTTCATTTTATTTCCTAAAATAAGGTACGAAATTATTTAAGACAAAATCCAGTTTGGGCTTCTTACAAATATTAAGATGACCAGAAACACATTGAATATACAGACACTGATATTCTAAAAAAGAAAATATATGTAATATGTAAGTTTAATCGTAGAAATATTTCATTAGTCGGAAACATCTTACAATGCAGAAAACTCAGGAATGTCCCTTTAAAAATATCATTTTTCGAGCATCAGCTGATGAAATATATGCCAACCATGTGCATATATACTCTTCAAAAAAAGAAACGCAAAAGGGTACAAATGGGTTATAACTCCGATTTTATGTTTCCTACCGGTTCATGCTTTGTGAATATAAGGTCATTGCATGTCCCAAACACATTCCCACGGTTATTCGATAAAACGCAGCTAACAATAAAGGTGACGCAAAAACGCAGCCACGTGCAAACCATGTCATGCACGTGCGTTGTCTGCACGTGCAACATGAACACCGACAGTATAAAAGTGCAGGGTGTTCGCTTGCCTGGCCTCTGTATCTGGCCGACAGTTGACAATGCAGGACATGCCATCTCAGTGAACCGCAGAGAAACAATGATCCCGACTAGACGCAGGCGAATCCATTGCCAGGGCATTCCATGTGTCCCCAAGCACCACTCCAGACTATTCCAGCAACATGGATCAACACGTGACCTCCCTAGATCCGGTCGACCAGGGTCAAAATACATCCGGGTACGCCACCTTCGGGAACGATTGACTACTGCCACCTTACCAGGTTTGCGCAGCATATCCGACCAGACCGTACGGAACCGCCTACGTGAGGTAGGAATTCGTGCCAGTCGTCCAGTCGAGGTGTCATCTTAACACCACAACACCGTCGACTCCGACTGCAGTGGTGCCAGATTCAACTGCGATGGAGACAGGTGTGGTTCAGGACGAGTCCCGATTTCTGCTCCGACGTCATGAAAAGATGTCGCGTTTAGGCGTCGTGCGTTATCGGCAAACTGCGTGCAGGAAGTGGACAGATTCGGCGGGGGTAGTGTCATGGTGTGGGCAGCCATCTCACACACTGGCAGAACTGACCGGGCACGTGCAGGGCAACCTAATACAGGGCTACATTGACAGATGGCCACACATCCCAGTTATGGCCAACGAACGCAGTGTTCCAACATGACAACGCCAGGCCTCACACAGCACGTCTCACAACGGCTTTCCTACAGAACAACATGTCCTTCCTTGGCCATCGATATCACCGGATTTGAACCCAATTGAGCATTTATGGGACGAGTCAGCCTCCGAGGTCCCACAGCCCCAGACCCTCTAAGCAGCAGGCCGAGTGGGCCACCATCCCCCGGGACGTCATCCGTTCTGGTTGCTTCAATCGGCGGTAAAGCTATGACTCTCACCTTGTTTATTTTACTCACAATGGACTAGAGTGAATTGTGAACTTGACTTGCGGACTCACCATTCAATAATTAAATCAATTCTCCACGCACTTCTTTTGCGTTTCTTCTTTTGAAGATCATATTCAGGTATCCAAAGATAATAGGAAGAAATTTGTTATATTTTTCTGATATCTAAGTAAATCAGCTATGTCAATACTGAGGGAGCTGATTTCAGCCAGAAAATATATTTTCTGATATAAGTATCCAATAGAGGGAGCTGATTTAGCCAGAAAATACCGTATCCATAAAATGTATGCTTTGCATGATTACTTAGTGGGCAAAGGCATCTCAATCACTCTTGAATAGGTGCCTGCCCATGTGGGAATCATCAGAAATGAAAACGCGGATACTAATGCCAAAAAATCGCTTAACGATCCTGTTGTCGGCTGTAGAATCGATTACAATTCTATTGAAAACACGTCTATGGCGAACACTGAAATCCTTCAAATATGGCAGGCTAACTGGTCAGTTAACCATAATCTGTGGCATCTCAAACTCAAACCTAAAGTTAATTCTTCTGGTCCAGTTGTTAACAATAGCTTTTTAACAAAAAGTTTATCTAGTCCACGATTAGAAGCGGTTTTAGGACTACATGATACTAAATTTAAAATTAAAACAGTTAATTCTCCTAATTGCCCTAAATGTAATGTTTTAGATATTGTTAATCATTATTTACTTAAATGTATGAAATATAGTAATATTAGAGATATTCTAAAACAAAAACCTTTAGATATGGGTCTGGCCTTTAACGCAGTTAATCTTTTAAATCCTAATAAAAATGATAAAAATAAAGTTTATAAATTATTGAGTGATTATGTACAAGGATCTGATTTTGGAAATATAGTGTGGTGTGTGTTATGTGTGGAATTTTAAGTATTGGTTATATTCTAGAACCGACACACCGGGCCCAGCCTCTGGCAGGGCTGTCCCGGAGGTTAGACGGGTACAGCTATAAGTCGGTGTCAATCTTCCCTTTTTTTCAGACAGTATATATATATATATATATATATATATATATATATATATATATATATATATACTTTTTCATCTAAAACTAATTATCTTCCCTATTTCTCTTTGTATAGATAGGTTCACAATGGATGTAGGGTATATTCTTTTCTCTTTTTATTATGGATAGCTGCATAGTATGCATGGCCAGACAACCTCCTGGCAAAGGATAATCGGAGTCGTACGTATATGTTGCTGTCGTTACTGTTTTAATAACTCTTGTTTTAACCAGCCTATTGGTAAGGGTAGGCAGGCATGTCAATTGATGTTTATTTAAGTATATATTAAGTTGTTTTTTTAGTTGTTTTAATTTGTTTCTTTTAATAACTAGTTGATTATTCTACTTGGTTGGTTGACTTCCTGGCAGAGGTCTCCACAGGCGGACTGATGTTTAGTTTAACTATTAATATGTATATTTTAGTTAAGCATGCCTTTTATTACAGACATTTTTACTACTATAGTGTTTTAAGATAAAATTATTAATGTATTAATATGTTTTTATTTTTTACAATTAAAACGGTCATAGGGTTTGACCGTTCTCTTGCCTGCTTGGTGAACTTTATAGTTCATCCATGCAGACAGGGCATTTGTACATTAATGGCTTGACTGGGCCATCCGTATAAGTGACACATGGTACGTTTGTACATGCGACGAATGCTAACGAATGCGTTTTTGTTCTTGCCTGTTGTTTCTTTTTATCATTCTTTTAATATTTTAATCACAGGCGGGAAACGATCGTATCACCACGCGGGCTCGGCGGCTGGAAAATACCTAATATATTTATGAGGCCATCACCTTATGACCTCAAAGCTGAATATTCATTAGCCATCACCTTATGGCTGAATCACCACATTGTGAGTCCACTGAACCCAATGCTATCAACTTCCCTAATATATAAACACTATAATAATCAAGAGAACACACCTAGGTGTGACATAATATAGCTTAAAACTAGGCTCTTCCATATTATCCTTTTATCCACTGAAATGGCTAACTATGGCCTGGGGCGGGATGGGGAGGAACGCTAGAAATAGGGCGGTAGGGTGTCGGCGATTGGGTGTTAGGGCTAGGTGTGTCTAGCCTCCCTCGCCAACCTGCCACACGCCATGGACATCCGGCCCGGTGAGGTGGCGGAAACTCACCCGGAGGTTGGATCACCAGACTGGATTGGTCGCAAAGCCCACCCCGATCGTAACCTTTTCCTCTAGGGCCAATTAAGGTTAAGAATAATAATTAAGTATATTATTACAGTTTAGAAAGGCCCGTTCTAAAATTGTGTCTAATATGTTTACTCAAAATAGCACTTATATCCTTTTTCGGCACACTTCAAAATTAATAAAGTCCCATACCCTTTTTTGGTTTAAAGTCAAAATTTTCCCACTTCTAATCCTCATCCCCGCGTCAAATCGCTGGCCTTACCAGGGATAGGACTAGGGGGAGATATGCCTGAACCCTAATGGATAGAGGCATGTAAATCATGTTTTAAAGTTGAATTTAGTTTAAGCGTGTTTAAGCGCATGAACGTGTTCGACCCGTCAGCAGTTAATATAAAGGTTTACCGAACAAAAAACTCAGGACATCGTTTTTGGTTCGAACGTTGCGGTGTGTTCGACCCTTCCGAGGACTGATAGTCAGATGTGAAACTTCTACATAGGTCAGAGGCAAAGTGATCAGAGGTTGAACAACGCCTCTCGAAGGCGTATTACATCAAAATTCAAGTTATTGAAAAATAACAGTAAACACATTAAAAAAAATGACATACGACGCATTTAAAATAACCTATGTTTGCGTGTTGTGTAGAACGTGTAGGAAACAACAGTTTAGCACTTTGAAAGTTAGTTGACAAGTCCTTTGGGAAACACCGTTTATTTGAATTTTCCCGCCATATTTTCTTGTTGACCAAAGTGAGTCCTCAAAGTCTATCTTGTGCCTTGTTTGTATACTGACACACCATTGTAAATTCGAACACTGTGAAATGTATTTTCAGTAGAATCCTGGACCGTTATATTAAATGGTTGATCATAAAAATAACTAAGATACCTTCATCATAAATGATTTTCCTATACCACAGAAGGGAGGAAGGAATGTGTTATTTAACGACACACTCAAAACAGTTGCATTATGGTTATTTGGCGTCGGACATATGGTTTTAAGACAACACAGATAATGAGATAGAAAACCCGCAATGGGCTACTGTTTCCGATTAGCAGCTAAGGATAGTTTTTATGCAGCATTTCACAGACAGGATATTACATACCACGACCTTTGTTACATCAGTTGAGGAGCACTGGCTGGAACGAGAAATAGCCCATACCGACCGCGCAAAAGGCAACACATAAACGTTTACTCGGATAAATATTCCAGCTTTACAAATAATAAAAAATATGGTTTTGTTTAACAACACCACTAGAGCACATTGGTTTATTAATCGTCAGCTACTGGATGTCAAACATTTGATAATTCTGACAAATAGTCTTAGAGGAACCGCGTTACATTTCCCTATTATCAACAAGGGTTTTGATTATATTCACTTCCCCACAGACAAACAAGACTTGGCTAAAGTCTTGAGTATGGACATGCGTATATAATTCCGCTCCCTGTTAATGCTTTCTGAACCATCCCTAAGAAAAGACACTTAATGCATTTTGTTTGTTACATAGATTTATTCCGATCCATGACGAACAAACTTATGAGTCTGAACTCGTGTCTGAACTCTTGTCAGAACTGAACATAAGAGGCACCTGCCATAGTCCTCCCTGCAACCACGGCCTTCTCCACCACCGCCCACCAGCGCCTCTACAGGGCCAGGACTGAAATAAATAACATATAGAACATTTTATTAACATATAATATACTGTATACACATATTGCCATTGTCATTATTGATCACTTGAATTTATTGTTTTGGTAAATCAATGTAACCGACACTTTTAAATAAAATATTAGGAAGGAAGGAAATGTTTTATTTAACGACGCACTCAACACATTGTATGTACGATTATATGATCTCAACATATAGTTAAGGACCACACAGATATTGAGAGAAGAAACCCGCTGTCGCCACTTCATGGGTTACTCTTTTCGATTAGCAGCAAGGGATAGTTTATATCCACCATCCCACAGACAGTACATACCACGATCTTTGTTACACCAGTTGTGGAGCACTGGTTGGAACGAGAAATAGCCCAATGAGGCCATCGATGGGGATCGATCCTAACCCGACCGCGTATCAAGCGAGCGCTTTACCAGTGAACTACGTCCCGCCCATAAAATATTATTTATGGTCTATATGCTATGCTTAAACACAATATAAACAATTTTCTGATCACTAATATTAAAAATAGCAATAAACACACACACACACACACACACACACACACGCACACGCACACACACACACACGCAAACACGCACGCACGCACACTCCCCCGCAAAAAGAAACACACACGCACGCGCACACACCCCTACACACAGCAAACAATGACATTGGCATTATGGTTTATTAATTAGGAACTACACTGGATACTTGTGCTGTTGTTGTTTCTACGTTTACTACGACAATTACGACGGCGGCGCCTACCACCACTACCACTATTAATACTACTACTACTCTTACTATTAATGCTCCTGCTACTATTAAAAAATAGTATAAAACACATACAAGTTTATATATACATTTTTGTTTAACAAGCCTGAATACGATCTGGATGTCTTACACAATTAACGATGTGAATAATGGAATATCTCAGTTTTACTAACCCAGCAACGGTTCCAGCGCCAGAATCTGCCTCTTCCGAAACGACCTCTCCCGAAACGACCTCGCCCGAAACCTCCTCTCCCGAAACCACCTCGGCCGAAGCCGCCTCTCCAAAAACCGCCTCTGCCGAATCCACCTCTTCCGAATCCACCTCGCCCGAATCCACCTCGCCCCAAGCCACCTCTTCCGAAACCGCCTCGCCCGAAACCACCTCGTCCCATGCCACCTCTTCCCCCTCGTCCCCCTCTGATCATTCCCCCACCTCCTCTTCCTCCTCTTCCACCTCTTCCACCTCTACCTCCTCTTCCACGACCTAATTAAAAGTCATCAAAATCCATCATAAATACATCCGTGTACTAACGTTTGACATAAATATTACCGATCGGTTTCTCTGTGTGTCCCCCCCCCCCCCCCCCACGTTTTCTTCGTTTTTATTGTGGTCTGGTATCGTTACTTAGTTAATTAATTACTTTATGGTATACAGATGTACATACTAACGTCCAAACAATCTACACAAAGTTAATTCAAGATCATTGACAATTTGATTGCAATCGGGGGGCAGAATCTTGCGCAGTCGCAGTCTGACATATACTTATCGTGGACACGTTACCAGGGAAACTGAGGATGTGCACAGGACAGACGTGCTTGAACATAAGTTTAGTGAATGTTTGCACGAGTTAATTAATTGATTGCTTGCTGGATTGATTTCTTAAAATCGGCCTCAGTGGTGTCGTGGTTGAGCCATGGGACATACGGCTGGTAGGTACAAGGTTCCCAGACCGGAACCGGCTCCCAGCCAGAGTTTTAACGACTCAATGGGTAGGTGTAAGACCACTACTCCCACTGTCCTGGACAGACAGTCCAGATAGCTGAGGTGTGTGTTCAAGACAGCGTGCTTGAACCTAAATTGAATATAAGCACGAAAATAAGTTGAAATAAAAATGAAATGATTACTTGATTGACTGATTGTGTTGTGTTGAGTTGCTGTGATTTGATTTGATTTTACAGATTATCTATGATCTCATATGCCGTTGTGTATCAGCCTGAGCGTTATAAAGTTCTGTTCTGTTCTGATGGACTGGCTGGTCGCTAACTTACAAAAATTGTGAAACTTTGTACAGTATGAAAAAAGACATTCACTATCACCACATGGGTTATACCAGTCAGTGCGAATTTAAAGGGACATTCCTGAGTTTGCTGCAATTTTTAAGATGTTATCGACTAACAGAGACGTTTTGACGACTGTAATTACATATCAAATATATTTTTATGCAGAAAATATTAATGTCTGTACATGTATATTAAAAGTGTTTCTGATTGTTGCAATATTTGTACCAGGTTAAATTTCATTTGATTTCCTAAAAAAAAAATTGTTCTTACGTACGAAATTATTTGAAGACAAAATCCAGTTTGGGCTTCTTACAAATATTAAGACGACCAGAAACACATTGAATATACAGACACTGATATTCTAAACCAGAAAATATATTTAATATGTAAGTTTAATCCTAGGAATATTGTATTAGTCGGAAACATCTTACAATGCAGCAAACTCGGGAATGTCCCTTTAACATAAATAAAATAACAATAATAATAATATAATACAACAAAACGAGCAAGCACATAACATTATGAATAAGCCTGACTTACCTTGTGCATCGCTACCGGAGTCTAACAGAACCACACACACAAGAAACAAAAGAATGAGAGCTATCTTCATGCTTCTAAAAATCCTGAAATTAAATTCAAACATAAATAAATCGTAACATGGAGAAAATAATATAATATTATACATCTATTTCAATCCAGTGTCCTCGAATCCATATCCTCTGTACAGTGGGGCGGAGCGTAGCCCAGTGGTAAAGCGCCCGCCTGATGCGCGGTCGGTCTGGAATCGATCCCCGTCGATGGGCCCATTGGGCTATTTCTCGCTCCAACCAGTACACCACGACTGGTATATCAAAGGCCGTGGTATGTGCTATCCTGTCTATGGGATGGTGTATATAAATGATCCCTTGCTACTAATGAAACAATGTAGCGGGTTTCCTTTCTAAGACTATATGTCAAAATTACCAAATGTTTGACATCCAATAGCCGATGATTAATAAATCAATGTGCCCTAGTGGTGTCGTTAAACAAAAACAAAGTCGTTGTTAGATTCGACTGATTTTCTTAACTGTTTTATAGATGTGCCAAAAAGGAATGACACATTTTAAACAGTAAACTTCAACTTGCAAAATGCATCTTCTGTATAGTGTTAGAAGCGGAACACATATCACGATATATCGCGATACAAAACATCTTATAATACCCATTCCTGATAAACACGAACACACATCCATATCAGAGGGACATCCTGGAAACCATTGTCGTTCCTCACTTTGACAAGCATGCTTTGGCCACGAGACCAGTGTTTATGGATGGCAATGCTAGATCCCATCGAACGCGTGCAGTAATGGATTTTCTACAGCGAAATGCAATCACTACCATTCCTTGGTCGGCACGAAGCCCCGACCTCAATCCGATTGTGAACTTGTGGGACATTCTGGGTCGAAGAATACGTCAGAGACATCCTCCAGTCCAAACCTTAGCAGAATTGTCAGCAGCATTGCAACAGGAATGACGGGGGATCCCACGTCAGATCCAACGTCTGGTCCAGGGCATGGGAAGACGTAATGAAGCGGTCATCCGTGTCAGTGGGGGTTACACCAGATCTTAAGTTTGGAAGATTTTCTAACACTCTGGACGTTGTTCGAGCATGACAGACACAAAATACTTTCAAATCATTTCAAACTAGCGCCAGTCCCATAGTTAATTTACCTACATTTTCACCCACATTGACACATTTCATTTCCCTTGTAACATTACACATTAAATTAGGATAAAATTATGTCTTAACTTTCGTGTGATCATGTGACATGCTATATCTCCACAAAACAATAGCAATTTACATGGAATGGGTCAATTAAATAGTCACAGTACGTTGCGAAATATAAGTTACTTCCCAAAATCAGGGGGGTGCTTAATTATTTTCCTGGTGTGTGTGTGTGTGTGTGTGTGTGTGTGTGTGTGTGTGTGTGTGTGTGTGTGTATATATATATATATATATATATATATATATATATATATATATATATATATATATATATTTTTGTTACCAGAAAAGTAGAGAAAAGTTTACATATTCCCATACAAATATAGCAACAGTTATAAAATATGTGTTCCATTGTTTCTAGCAAAAAGTTACAGGAAAAGTTATAGGAACATAGGTGACTGTCCCTGGCATATAACTTAGCACATATTCAATCTTCTGTACATTATAAATGAAATAGAAATGTAATATGCATGTACATATATAAGCTGTGTAATATACAAATAAAATGTCTTATGGACGAACATTATTAATGTTTTTTGGCAGTAGGAAAATACCATTTGGTTGACATACCAAGACATGTGTAAATAGTGCTATATATTGTAAATTAAAACCCGGTTTGTTAGTTGTATAAACTCAAGCACAGAAAGCACACTTTCTGTAATCATTTAGAACAGTTGACCATTTAGGTTTAATTGCAAGCCAGTGGATTAAAAATTGAAATGATTTAATTTTGCAAGACTAAAAGAAAATCCTCCATACATAAATGAAGACTTACCTTAAGCCATATCCTTCCAATAAACCCGCTGGTCAGACCTTCCTTATATATTACATTTTAGATGTCTGTGTAATTTGCATAGTGTCACCTTACAGTAACTGTTGTCCTTATTCTGCTGACAGGTCAAAGGTCATCTCAGATGACCCATATATTAGCGTGAGACGTGGAAGGCATGTAATTCATATTTATTGGTATGTCACAGTTAGCTGGCTTAGAAGAGTTCACATATTAATCTTGTCTGTCAGTCTGTCTGTACACGCAGTCGTCTTCGAGTCATTTGCGCAATTTATATGTAAATGTCATTTCGATTTTGTATGCAAATCGTTTCTAAAACAGGTATTGATTTTGACTTCAGTATCTTTAAGAGTTTAGGCTCATTTGAAAATAATCATTAAAAAATCGGAAAGTGAGAGGAATGATGCCATTCAGCTGTTGCATAGCGCTCTAGGGGGCGGGGTATGATGGGATGCGTTAGAAAACGTTATGGGAGAGGGAGGAGATTAATGTCAAAAGTTACGTAACGTTTTAAAAACAATTTCTCATTTTCATAAATTTCTATTCAAAATTGCAAAACGTTAAAGTAAATCAGAAAAAGGGATTAAGTTGCTCCTTTCAGACATTCTGCTTAGATCCGCGTCTGTATAACTAACAGTATTCATGGTCTATGCCGTGTTTATAAAACGATGTTAGATGTATATCCATGGTGTCTATGTTGATTAAAACGCTATATGTAGCAGTTTTAGCCACACATGTTACTATTGTCGTCTATGTTATTTAATTTGGTGGTAAACACCTTGTAACATGTTTCCAATGAATAGTCGTTTTAAAGATTAAAGTTACATTATCAGTTCAGTGTATGTTTGTTACAAGGTATGTCTGGTCGACCGAATACTTGTAGTAACCGGAACAGGATTTTAATGTGAATAATTTCGTACGCAGAAAAACATACAATAATGAATAAAAAGTTAAATGAAGTTTGAGCTACTACAAAAGACAAACGGCAAGAAATACACCGGGTATAGAGACACTGGTATTGTAAACAAAAGACTCTGATATTGTAAACAAAAGTCTCTAATATTGTAAACAAGAGACTCTGATATTGTAAACAAGAGACACTGATACTGTAAACAAGAGACACTGATATTGTAAATAAGAGACTCTGATACTCTAAACAAGAGACTCTGATACTCTAAACAAGAGACAAGAGACACTGATATTGTAAATAAGAGACACTGATATTGTAAATAAGAGACTCTGATATTGTAAATAAGAGACACTGATATTGTAAATAAGAGACACTGATATTGTAAACAAGAGACTCTGATATTGTAAACAAGAGACACTGATATTGTAAATAAGAGACACTGATATTGTAAACAAGAGACACTGATATTGTAAATAAGAGACACTGATATTGTAAACAAGAGACTGATATTGTAAATAAGAGACACTGATACTCTAAACAAGAGACTCTGATATTGTAAACAAGAGACACTGATATCGTAAATAAGAGACACTGATATTGTAAATAAGAGACTGATATTGTAAACAAGAAACACTGATACTGTAAACAGGAGACACTGATATTGTAAACAAGAGACTCTGATATTGTAAATAAGAGACTCTGATATTGTAAACAAGAGACACTGATATTGTAAATAAGAGACACTGATATTGTAAACAAGAGACACTGATATTGAAAACAAGAAACTCTAATATTGTAAACAAGAGACACTTATATTGTAAACAAGAAACTCTAATATTGTAAATAAGAGACACTGATATTCTAAACAAGAGACACTGATATTGTAAACAAGAGACACTGATATTGTAAACAAGAGATACCAGTATTGTAAATAAGAGACTCTGATATTCTGAACAAGAGACACTGATATTCTAAACAAGAGACACTGATATTCTAAGACAGTCCACCCATAATTTGCTGAACATCATCGACAGCATTGACTGATCTTTTGCCCTCCTTAAGGAACTTCTCCAAGACGCAAGTAACCACCATCCTTAGACCACGAGTAGCCTTTCGCCATGCTTTGTCATTTAACATATTACTGATGCATTTGGATGCAGCATTCAGAATGTCTGACAGTCCTTGCATCAGGGTACCAACACAGCCAATAAAGGACATGATGGTGTGTATTCCACCTGGTCTGATAATCAGCTGCCTTCATGATAGTGGATTGGACCATTTGATCATCATGGTCTGTCAATAAAGCTGCACGTCAGCTATAACATGTACATACTTATTACCATGTTTATGAGCAAACTTCTCTATTATGATCAGTATAGTTAAGATTGTATCTGGGTGACTTGGTGTAGTATTAGTGGTCCAAACATATATTTTGTAGCTTTTCGTGGATGTTTGGTTGCTCTAGCCATTTTAGTCATTGACCCAGACCATTCTGCACAAGGATTTTCATTTGTAACTTGCGGGACCTTTATGCATTTTACCAATAGTTGCCTGGCATGCTGATACCGGCAGTGTTGTGTTCTTTGGATCTGAATAGTGTTCACCAGTTATAGTCTTGGGTTTATTTTCATCATCATCATCATCGTCATCATCATCATCATCATCCAGCTGTTGTATATGTTCAATAGCCATGCCATGGCATTCTTTAAATCCACTAAGTGTAAAAACCCTCAGGTAGTAGTTATCATACCAACGGAAGATTGGTTTGAAATCCTTTTTCAATCCCATTTGTTCAGAATAATCCTGTTCTCCAATACATTTTGCTGCAGATACTCTGAACCTCAGAACTGCATCATATGAACATATATGTCTGTCATGTTACAAGTTCTTTGGAACCAAACATGTGATGTAATTTTACATCAAGATTAAGTGTTGTTGGTGTAGATGATTTTGAAATAAGACACTGTATACTCTGGGCAATGCTTAAGGATTGCTGTGTTACTTTTCTTTAATTAGTTTCTGTAAAGTGTCATCCATATAATTTTGTACTTTACATAGTTTATGTGGGACATATTGTCAAAAGCATATCAAGCCTGAACAGCCTTTGATTTGCATTTCCACAATATCATTACCAAAGTAATCTGGCTTGCACTGATGATACTTTTGAAGCAGAGATCAGAGACCCTGATTTCGATCAGTTGAAAACACAGCGATCATACTCTGAAAGATCAGCTATGTTGTGACCACGTCTGCCATAAAGAGTATGCACGTGATTGTTACGCCAATCACAGATAACATCATCTAAAGTGACATGATGCTTCTGTAAAGATGTACTGCGTGGTTAAGATTGTAAACACCTTCAAGAATGGGTCTGTGCCTGTACTTAATCAATATTTTACTTTTTGCTCATCAATTTAAAAGTGATTAATATAGGTTAATATCTTGATGTACTTTTAAGAGGACACACTGATGTAGTATACCTATACTTAAACAGAAGGAAATAATAATTGTTTTGCGCATTTATTAAATAAAATACAGCCAGAGATTCTTAAAACCCAATTGGTCTAGCATTAAGAAAGTTATAGGGAAGTTAGAATTTCATAAAGGCTTTGGCGTTGGCGGCCATCTTGATGTTTGCATATAAAAAGATTTGTCCAAAAGTGAAAAGGTGCCACCCTACAGATTTTCATTTAGGACATATTTATGAACAAATATATGAGAAAATTAGCTTTTATACCACAATGTTTAGGTTCATTTTGCATTGCCCACTTCTCGACTAGTTCTACTTACAGACGAAAGGCTATCTCAGGTGATCCATATATTAATGTGATACATGCAAAGCGTGTAATTGAGATGTATTAACATGTCACATTAAGCTGTGTCCGAAGAGGTTTTACATTTGTCTGTACATCAATGTCAAGCTAGGTGGCACTGAATTTGAAATTAGAACCGCGTGCAACAGTTAGTATCGTAATTTTTGTTTATAAGAATACATGCTTGTTGAAGTTAAAAATGAGTGTAACAGTCGCGTAATTTTTTGTTTGTTAGGAAACATGATTGTTAAAATTAGAAACGCGTGTAACAGTTAGTAGCATACTATTTGTTTATAAGGAATGAATGAACGAATGAATGTTTAACGCCACCCCAGCACGAAATTGTTTATAAGAGACATGATTGTTGTTTTAATCTTCGACTGCTAAAACTCACTAGCATTTTTAAAATAAAACCATTACTTGGAGCACTCAGTAGCAAACCACCTTCCATTTGGTTGACAATCATGGCTTAAGATAAAAGATGCTATCATTAGTAAATAATCAGTTTCTTTCTTCTTCTTTTTTTACTTTTGTGTGTTTGTAAAGTTGTAGATACGTTTAATCGGTATAGATGATGTGTTGTTAGTGTGAAATATTTAACTCATTATTTGATAAATGTTATCATTGCTGTAATGACCCTAGGATAAGGTCATTGTTGACGGATTGTAAACATATTTGGCGCCTTCTACGTTTTCTGTTGTTATGACAGGTTGAGCATCTTGAACTTACACCGGTCACTCGGTACTTGTCAACATGATTTATTACATGCAGTCATGTCACGCAGACATATTATTTTAAAATGTCACGGTGCCATTTTTATAATTTTGAATGTTACTGTGAAAACGTGTAGAATATACTACCCAGTGTTCGTTTATTCACATGTTTAGCAACTATACGGCAAAACCATTTACTTCTGTTATATCACTGGCTGGATATAACTTAGTGTTGTAACGTTTGTCTGTGATGCCCTGGTCTTAGGATCTATCGCCGTCATTGGACACGTCGAACACAATGCCACACGACTGGTATATTGAAAGCCGATGTGTGTGCTGTCCTGTCTTTGCAAAAGTACATAAAATATACCTTGCTCATTTTCAGTAAGAGGTATCATCTATAGAATGACTTGAATTATAAAATTAATATATTCCAACGATATTTGTTCAGTCTTGTTTAGAAATAAACACATTGTTTATACACAATAACATTCAGAACGTTATTATATCTCGTATTTTAATCCAGTTTACTAATATTCTAATATATACAACGAAATACACAAAGCTACGTTTATTATGATGTTAGTATTATAATATTTGTGATATATATGTTTTATGTATTACTCTGCCAAAGGACTAACATAAATATACATGTAATAGTTCTTCTTTTTCTTCTTCTTCCTGTTCTTCTCCAAACGTCACACTACAGTCTCTGTTGGTGAGATCATATTCCAAACCTTCAATTGACTAATTATTTCACACAATTGCTATCTAGAAATGTGATATGTAATTAATCTTAGAACAGTACTCGGAAGTTAAAAGATTTTGATCAGTGTGAAAGACGTGTGCTCTGCCACCATCGCTGAATCTGTCCGTGACTTAAAAGCAATCTGTCTATTATTGCTTTTCCAACGAACTGTCTACCAATATATTACAAGGGAACGTTTTATATAGCTTCAGTTTACTATCGCTTTAATCACCATCGTCTAACAGTCATCCATAGTTCGTGAGTGGATGTCGAGCGCTAGCATCTTGCATGCACAATAAATGGCTTGCTAATGAAGTTTTTATTTCTAAATTAAACAGTGAGACTAAAATCTCATTATGTATTCTCATTCATGTTTACGAGTAAATTATATGGTCGTGGTGACCGGTATATACCTACTATAGAAATTTCACATGTGATATTAATTTTAACAAACAGAGACATATTTGAAAGCAACATACATGAAACTCATAAAACAGTGATTGTACAAAGATTAATCATAACATTATAATTAAGCACAAACATTTGGCTTCCATAGACCGATTGCTTGGTGTATATTAATGTGTAATATCTATCTATCTATCTATCTATCTATCTATCTATCTGTCTGATTGTCTGCCTA
Source organism: Gigantopelta aegis (assembly GCF_016097555.1). Classification (NCBI taxonomy): domain Eukaryota; kingdom Metazoa; phylum Mollusca; class Gastropoda; order Neomphalida; family Peltospiridae; genus Gigantopelta; species Gigantopelta aegis. The sequence goes on along the minus strand of NC_054702.1, from coordinate 75,201,403 downwards.
CCTGCCTGCCTATGCAAATGTATAATATGGTTCTTTTATAGACACAAACCTTTATAGAAACCAGTTACGGTGATATTCCTCATATTATGATTTGTGATATTGTATTACATTTTCGATCCACGTCGATCCTGTTCATATAGAAACGTCCATCTTCGGACTTGGTGATATATCTACGGATAAAGCCAAGCCGTATCTTCTGTCTCTCTTTACATGCGAAAGAAGAATTGTGCTGTGGCAGAAATAATACTAACACTCAAGATACTCAGCATTACATCTAATTTTAATATTAAGTGTAACACCTCGTAAAGGAATGAAAGAATGCTGCAAATATGTATGTATGTATGTATGTGTGTATGTATCTATATCTATATCTCTATCTATCTATATCTATCTATCTATCTATCTATCTATCTATCTATCTATCTATCTATCTATATCTATATATCTATATATCTATATAGATATATCTATCTATCTATCTATCTATATCTATATATCTATATAGATATATCTATCTATCTATCTATCGATCTATATCTATCTCTCTGTCTCTATCTGTCTCTCTCTCTGTCGCTCTCTCTCTCTCTCTCTCTCTCTCTCTCTCTCTCTCTCTCTCTCTCTCTCTCTCTCTCTGTGTGTGTGTGTGTGTGTTTATGTTTCTGTATGTATGTATGTATGTATGTATGTATGTATGTATGTATGTTGACATTCATATATATAAATTTAATACGTAAACTTAAAATGGATTGCGCAGAACTGGACTTGGGCAAGCACCAGGCGAACGAACCTATCTTTCGTGCAATTTACAGTTAAAAATTAAAATTTATTTTCATTTATAAGACACCATTGATATCATTTGGTAATTATGACATATAGTCTTAGAGGCCTGTGATAAACACTGTAATACACCGATACTATTGTCTTGTGTGGAAGTCCTCTGACGAATTGACCCGAAGTTGACTTTGACTAAATATTTAGTGTTGTGGAACATAAAGATCACGGCGACCTCAGATTTACCCGCTAGAGGCACGACACGATTGTTTCCCTGCTTAATTATACATACAATTAAAAACAAGCATCAGTCGCAGGTCACCATGACCATGTCTTGAGGTTGTACTATGCCAAACAGAATCCCATAGGCGATATGTTGACATATCTGACGAACGATAATAAATACAATATATGAACCAAACTATGAATCATAAATATGAATACCGCAACGCATAAGCTGACTACAATATTGCTACATGTATTTGGGCAAACATGATACAGATATTAGGGCAATATGAGCTGGCCTGAAACCTTTTTACCATGTATTTCCATAATTCAACCCACAATATTAATTGGAATCCATGTACAAATACTTAGTGATTGGTTTAATGACAAAACTTACATATTCAATACTTTTTTTTACATAAAATATCAATGGCTGGATATTAAATGTGTTTCTGGTTGTCCTAGTGTTTGTACTAGGTCAAACATCATTTGATTTCCTAATATATTATTTTCCCCGTAGGTACGACATTAATGGGAGACCAAATCGAATTTGGGCTATTTACAAACACTAGAACGATCAGAAACATATTGAATATACAGACAACCACGTTGCTCTTTGCTTGCCCGCTATAGTGTGCATTAAGAAAGTTTGTTTAGTTTATATCATATCTAAACATGTTTGTGAAACATAATCAAACACATTTTGAAAAGCATTTAGCCCTACTGCTCAAACATACTTAGCAACATAAAATAATCTCCAATTAAAGTTATATTTTCGAATACTAGACGGAAAAATTGCACGAAACCAGCCATAATTGGTGAGATCTGCCTAAACATGTACAACCTGGCTTCATATATAATCTGCTTATAAAAACAATGGCTAAATGGAAAGAAAACTGTCGTCGATTATAGTGCAGTGAATAAAGACTAGGCTAGCGGGTGCTGGGTTCGTACAGCAGCCGAATCAGCGGCAGCAACAACATAGGAATAAAAACCTATTTTGTACCCAACATATTGTTTATTCAAATATATTTGATATTAAACATGTGGCACGATATGCCATGCTTTCGAGAATACGTGACATTATCAATTTGGACAGTGGTCGGTGAGTTCCTGTCATCACAACTGTTTAAATATCCAGTGAGCCAAGTGTAATGCAGGTTACGATTTGTCAAACCAAGGAGTGGCAGTCCTCTGCTAAAAGCAAAGTAGAAAAGATGTATCGACCTGGAAAGTTACAGTCCTCATCCTTGCAAAACATCTGTTGTGATACGTCACCACATTGCCAATGCGTCCTTTTGACTTATGCCGAGATACAATTTTGATAGTGTTAATGCTTTTGTTGTTCAGTTTAATACAGGTCTGTTAATGAAAAAAAAAATGATTGAAGCGAAACATATTATAGGAACATATCCACAAAGCAAGGTTTATTCAAAGACATATCACACGACCGACAAACAGTTTTTAAACTACATATTTAACATATTATGGTTATTTCAATAGTTCTTCCAGCGAGAGAGAGAGAGAGAGAGAGAGAGAGAGAGAGAGAGAGAGAGAGAGAGAGAGAGAGAGAGAGAGAGAGAGAGAGAGAGGGGGGGGGTATACACAGTGAAACCTATCAAGACCAGACCCTCTCTAAACCGGAATTCCTTAAAATAGAGAGTGGCTTTTTAAAGGGACATTCCTCAGTTTGTTGCATTGTAAGATGTTTCTGACTAATAAACTTACATATTAAATACATTTTCTTGTTTAGAATATCAGTGTCTGTATATTCAATGTATTTCTGGTCGTCTTAATATTTGTAAGAAGCCCAAACGGGATTCTGTCTTCAAATAATTTTGTACGTACGAAAAATTAGAATGAAATTAAATTTAACCTAGTACAAATATTAGAACGAACAGAAAGACGTTTAATATACAGCCACTAATATTTTATGCAGAGAGAGAGAGAGAGAGAGAGAGAGAGAGAGAGAGAGAGAGAGAGAGAGAGAGAGAGAGAGAGAGAGATATGATCCACCATCACAACATAGGTTACTTCTCGACAGAATATGTCATAGCCTTTGTTCCAGTAACACAAATGCATACAAGTCTGTCAAGAGCGATCGAGTCTATGATCCATCGAGACAGCAGGTTAGTGGTTAGTTGTCAGAGAGAGAGAGAGAGAGAGAGAGAGAGAGAGAGAGAGAGAGAGAGAGAGAGAGAGAGAGAGAGAGAGAGAGAGAGAGAGAGGTGGGATCCCGTACTAGGATGCGAACCCAGTAACTTCTAGCCTGAAGCCCGATAGATTAACCACTACACAACCGAAGCCGGTGAAATATAGACCGTCCGTCACCTTTTAGTAAATACAATCTGGATGCAAATATTGTTTGTTACTCATCGTCATTTGTATAAATTATTATTAAAAAATTAATAAAAAAAACAGTGGCTGGACAGCGTCAGTGGATCTGATAGGAATCGAACCTACGTGCATTCGTGTTAAAGACAAAATTTGAACTATATCAATCGAAATATCCACTCGACTACACCAGCCTTGAATCGATCGTTAACAGTATAGCTATGGTATCGTGTAGCTCGCGTCCCGGGTATTGAATGCAGTTGGATACTGACCGCTATAATGTCGTCTATTTATAGAACAGAGTATAGAACGATTTGTGTGGTCAGTCTTTTTAACAGTCACGGGGATAACAAATAAACTTATACAGTTAGATTCGAATCATCTTCCGAACAGTGGTCAGCAGGAATGCGTCTTGCACACACACACGCACACACGCATGCGCACAGACACTCCCACTTCACAACACAGATATATATATATACTCTTCAAAAAAAGAAACGCAAAAGGGTACAAATGGGTTATAACTCCGATTTTATGTTTCCTACCGGTTCATGCTTTGTGAATATAAGGTCATTGCATGTCCCAAACACATTCCCACGGTTACATTCGATAAAACGCAGCTACTGTACAATAAAGTTCCAAAATGTGAATATTCGCAAAAACGCAGCCACGTGCAAACCATGTCACCCACTGCACGTGCGTTGTCTGCACGTGCAACATGAACACCGACAGTATAAAAGTGCAGGGTGTTCGCTTGCCTGGCCTCTGTATCTGGCCGACAGTTGACAATCCAGGACATGCCACGTCTCAGTGAACCGCAGAGAATCAATGCCATCGGCCGACTAGACGCAGGCGAATCCAGAACGGCCGTTGCCAGGGCATTCCATGTGTCCCCAAGCACCATCTCCAGACTGTGGGACCGTTACCAGCAACATGGATCAACACGTGACCTCCCTAGATCCGGTCGACCACGGGTCACTACCCCCGGGCAGGACCGCTACATCCGGGTACGCCACCTTCGGGAACGATTGACTACTGCCACCTCCACAGCCGCAGCAATACCAGGTTTTTGCGCAGGATATCCGACCAGACCGTACGGAACCGCCTACGTGAGGTAGGAATTCGTGCCAGATGTCCAGTTCGAGGTGTCATCTTAACACCACAACACCGTCGACTCCGACTGCAGTGGTGCCAGATTCATCGACAATGGCCTCAACTGCGATGGAGACAGGTGTGGTTCAGTGACGAGTCCCGATTTCTGCTCCGACGTCATGATGGAAGATGTCGCGTGTATAGGCGTCGTGGTGAACGTTATGGGCGGCAAACTGCGTGCAGGAAGTGGACAGATTCGGCGGGGGTAGTGCCATGGTGTGGGCAGCCATCTCACACACTGGCAGAACTGACCTGGTCCACGTGCAGGGCAACCTGAATGCACAGGGCTACATTGACCAGATCGTCCGGCCACACATCGTTCCAGTTATGGCCAACGCCAACGCAGTGTTCCCAACATGACAACGCCAGGCCTCACACAGCACGTCTCACAACGGCTTTCCTACAGAACAACAACATTAATGTCCTTCCTTGGCCATCGATATCACCGGATTTGAACCCAATTGAGCATCTATGGGACGAGTTGGACCGACGCCTCCGACAGCGACAACCACAGCCCCAGACCCTGCCCGATCTGGCAGCAGCCTTGCAGGCCGAGTGGGCCACCATCCCCCCCCGGGACGTCATCCGTACTCTGGTTGCTTCAATGGGCAGGCGGTGCCAGGCAGTTTGTCAACACACGCGGAGGCCACACCCGGTATTGACTCCAGATGACCTTGACCTTGGTGGTGTGTCCTATCACTTACTCACAATGGACTAGAGTGAATTGTGAACAATCCTGCAGCATTTGGTAATTATCGGACTCGCCATTCAATAATAAAATGAATTCTCCAAATGTTACGACAATGTGGTTTTGCGTTTCTTCTTTTGAAGAGTATATATATATATATATATATATATATATATATATATATATATATATATATATATATATATATATAAAGAAAAAGTCAGAAACCTCCTTTAAAAATCATATATCCCTCTTTAATTCAAATTTTCGCCTCTTCAGGCTTCATCACGGAAATTTTAAAACTAAGCTAAAAGAAGTCAAACCATCCTGCATGAAAACACGAAGTGAATACACACACACACACACACACACACACACACACACACACACACGTACACACAGACAAAACAATTTGTCAGCTTATGTGCTATCCTGACTGATTCCTTGCTACTAATGGAAAAATGTAGCGGGTTTCCTCTCTAAGTCTAATGGTCGAAATTACCAAATGTTTGACATCAAATAGGCGATGATTAATAAATGAATGTGATCTAGTGGTGTCGTTAAACCAAATAAACTTTAACTCTTTCTGTGTCGTGAAAATAGTTCTGGAATGTAACACATTTCTTTTTATATAAGAAAGAAATATTAGTTTGTTGGCAGCCGTGTATGATGAATATGATTCTGAGCTGATCATCGCTTCTGTGTATTTCTTGAAACTGCCTCTACTAGTATACATTTTCCTTTTAAAGTTGATGTCCCATTCATTTTGACACAGTGGATATTGCTAAACATCGATTAATTAATCATCGGCTATTGGATGTCAAACAATGGGTAATTTGTTTCAGAGGAAACCCGCTACATTTTTCCCATTAGCACCAAGGTATCTTTTATATGCATTTTCACACAGACAGAAAAGCACATTCCACGGTCTTTGACCAGTTATGGGGCGGCACGTAGCCCAGTAGTAAAGCGCTCGTTTGATGTGCGGTCGGTTTGGGATGCACCATGACTAGTATATCAAAGACCATGACATGTGCTATCCTGCCTTGCTACTAATGGAAAAATATAGTGGTTTTCCTCTCTAAGACTATATGTCATGTCTGACATTCAATAGCCGATGATTAATAAGCAATGTACTCTAGTGGTGTCATTCAACAAAACAAACTTTACTTTGACCAGTTGTGGTGCACTGGTTGGGACGATAAAAAACTCAGTCAGTAGAATGAATCCACAGAGGTGGTTCGATCCTGCGACGCAGGCACCTCAGGCGAGCTCTCAACCGACTTGGCTAAATACCGCCCGGCTACTGACTGCACTTTAATAACTGATGTCATAACTGTCAATTGGGCGCAAATATCGATAATATATATATTTTTTCAAAATAGTTTATATCTAAATTTTATGTTAATTTTTTTTTTGTGGCGTAACAGTTGTACTTAGCACGCATTATATTTGAGAATAGAATACACCTGAAAACAGAACCTGGTGTAATACTGCTACTGTTTAAACAAGGTTATTTAAAGGGACATTCCTGAGTTTGTTGCATTTGTAAGATGTTTCCCACTAATAAAATATTTCTACGAATAAACTGACATATTAAATATATTTTCTTGTTTAGAATATCAGTGTCTGTATATTCAATGTGTTTCTGGTCATCTCAATATTTGTAAGAAGCCTAAACTGGGTTTTGTCTTTAAATAATTTCGTATGTACGAAAAAATATTTTTTAGGAAATATAATGAAATTTAACCTAGTACAAATATTAGAACGACCAGAAACATGTTTAATATACAGCCACTAATATTTTATGCAGAAAAATATATTTGATATGTAATTACAATCGTTAAAAAGTCTCTGTTAGTCGATAACATCTTAAAAATTGCAGCAAACTCAGGAATGTCCCTTTAAATAACTGTTATTCAAACTAAGCCAAGAAAAACAACTAAAAGTGTTTTCATATTAAATACATTTATTCAGTGTCCCAGGAATTCATCAAGTTTGATTATTAATCAGAATCGAACAACTCGCTCCATCGCCAGAATGGGCGTCTTCTCCACGGCACACAGACACCACGCCTTCCTCTGCGGATACAGCGCATTCTTCGTGGACAGCGCATGCGCTAAAATAAATATATAACATAAATAAACTAACATAAAAACAAACAGATTGCGCTAGAATAGCTTGTTCTGAATGTGCACGTTAAACACTGACATAACCTGACCTAACAAACAGATAGACAGACAAACAAACAAAGCAATAAATAAGTAAATAATTATAGTTTTACTTTAACTAAAATGTAAAATACAAGTATAAAAATTAACGAAAACATTCTGAAAATTCTCAAGCTCAGCGATAGACAAATGAACATTATTTCACGAAACAGAATCTATATATGAAACAGTTTAACATTATATTTATTACACAACACTGATTTTAATTCATCCATCTACCTACAACCCCCATTTTCATCGCTGTCTTGATACGGACAGCAAAAGCAAAACTAGAATGAACACATAGTGCATTATATACTATTATTTGTTCACTACAGTATTTCAACATTTTTCAGTTCAGTCTGAATATAAACAAAGATATTAAAACAATTGCCTTCATAGTTAACTCCCCTGCGTGTGCTGTAACCTCACAGTGGTGCAGGGGTGTAACATTCTCTTTGAGAATGGCCAATACAGCACAAAATTGAAGTTTTGAGTAATATTCAGTATCCGTAAAATTCTGTGATATTTGTGTTTTTGCACAGTTCTTTACACTGTTTTTGTTTAAGTCTTGAATTTTTATATTGATGTTGATCATCACTTTATTTATTTGCATTACCATAGTTTGACACCCAATAACCGATGTATTTTTCGTGCTGGGGTGTCGTTAAACATTCATTCATTCATTCATTCATTCATAGTTAACTCAACTGTTATTTTCCTTACAACGATGAGAACCCTTCTGTACCAAGGTCAGTCGAAGTATTGAGTAGTGGGTTGGAATCATGGACCTGAACGCATAAAAGATTTAAATTGTATTGTTTCACCTTTGTTGATTCTTGAAAAATAATCTACTCCAGTTTTGCGATAATAAGTGAACAATGACTACAAAATATCAACTGCCCCTTTCCCTTGAATTGAATATATTTCCTCTCAAGTTCTGACACAAAAGACCAAGCGAATTCGCTTTTAATAGAAACGGTCGGTAGCTGTTCTGGTTCTCTTGGTGAAAACCCCCCTAATCGAATAAAGACTGTTACTAACCCAGCACGGGTTACGCCGTCTGCCACCCATCAAGAAACCTCCTCGATGAGCTGAAAGCAAAGAAATTACAACATAAAGATCACAGCTACTAGGAATATTGACAAATGAAATTGTCTTTTGCTGTTTAGGTAGCATATACCTGTTAGGTCAGCGAGGACCATACTAGCGATACGAACAAGAACCCTTTTTAGTCTAAAAGATCCCTTTTTATTTAGTCGCAGAAGACTGTATATAATATTACTGTGCTCCGATTGTTTTATTATTGACCCAACACCCATTGTACTTCAAGCAAGCGTTCAAAGACTGAAACATACCCTACTCCCAATAACAACACATTCGAAAGAAAACATATTTTAAACAAAATGTCTACCTTTTTAACATAGCAGACTATTTACATAATATCTAAATCTACAATAGAACACAACTATTTAAAAATATTTTAAAGCAAACCCAGTCTGCTTAAAACATTTTTATTAAATACCAGGCAGTACTAAAATGTAACATGGGATTTATTTGTATTCCAAATTATAGGCGACCAGAATAAATTAATATTAAGTGATGGCTACCCATCAGATAACTTTACGCAGTTGTTGTTGGGGATAGGTTTCGTATTCAGCAAGTACAAGGGTAAATTAAAATAAAATAAAAGAACATGGACTCACCTTCTACATAGGTGCTGGTTTCTAACAAAACGACACACACAACAAGCAGGATAATGAAAGGTATCTTCATGCTTCTTGTGATTCTGAAAGTAAATGTAAGAAAACTACAAATTTAACATTCTGCATTCAATCATACAGTCGTATTTAAAATGTTTATTTGTCACAGAGAAAAATGAATGTAGTCGAACCTGCTAAAACACCAACCTTTAGTACACAACAATCTGTCTTAAGAAGACACCTTACTATTCTTACAAACAATGTAATTGAAAACTGTCTTTTATTAAGAAGCAAACTGTATACAAAACCTGCTTTTTACACTTCACTGATGCGTAACAGTAGTTGTTTTTACTTTATTAGCTTTGATAGATATAATAAAGAATTGGATATAAACGTACAACACAACACACATACAGAATTGTACTAGTCCATATATACTATTCTAAGTGATACATTTCATAAATACAATTGTATGGTCTGTCAAATTGTGCAATATTAAAATTCATAATTAAGAAACGTAGGCTATATTTAAATCATATGATGCAACGTATTAATAATAAACAAATACCAATACAACATTTTAAACAAATCTACTTACCGACAGCTATACTTGTGTTTAGAATCCACTGTGAAATTCATCCTTATATAGTATTTTTCGCTACTAGTGTAATATATTAAGTGTCAAGTTACAAATAACTGTTGTCCTGAATGCACTGACTGACCAAAGGCTACCTCAGGTGACCGATATATTAGAGTGAGACAGAGAACGCGTGTAAGTAAGATTTATTAACACGTGAAGACAATTTATTGTGTGGAAAGAGTTCATGTATTAGTCTTCTTCCACCAATTACGTAACTGCTTTGATTGATTGCCTTTTTGTTTGTATTATTATTATCTGTTTATATATTAAAATAAAGCATATTTGTTAATATTATAAATTTGTCCAGAAATTTTAAACTTTTGATGAAAACAAAACAATTCATAAAGAATTCATTGCGTGTTTTGCTTTTATCCGTTTATCACAGGGGCACTCAACCCCGAGACTATCATATTTGTTTCTGGGGTTAATAAAGCAAAAATAAAATAATAATACTAAAAAACCCAGAAAAAGATACACACCTCAGAAAAAGTTAACCACCACTCACTTTGTTTTATTTATACGATCACATGTAGTCAAATTACTGTCTATTGTTTAAATATCGGATGGGGAAACTTGTGTACAAATCTGTTGACAAGTCAGAATAAGTACTAAATTAGGTATATCCATGGACACACATATTGTTATAGACACCACATAGGCACCAAGCATTGGTGTAGCCCATATTTTATATTTGGAAAGAGCGTGTGTGTATGAGAGAGAGAGAGAGAGAGAGAGAGAGAGAGAGAGAGAGAGAGAGAGAGAGAGAGAGAGAGAGAGAGAGAGAGAGAGCGAGCACATTGGAGTATCACTAACACTGTCTTTTACACGTGTTATGAAGCGATAGGAATTGATAAAATATAGTAAGAAAACACAAAGGTGGGATTGGTGGGGCCTGGCGTCCACGCCCTCCCTCACCTGACTGCAACAGTAGCACAGATCATGGCGTTGACATGCCTCCTCATACTCACAATGAATCAGCTGATTACACGGGATTATCGGTAATTCGTCTCAGAGTGCTTATACTCCTCTATATTCTGGATTGATTGATCTACTTTAAAAAAGGGGTAAAATCCCAAATAGCACGACTTAATAGAGACAACTACTCAACAGGATGAGAGTATATAAATATATTTCGGGGTCTAGGAAATGTTCTTTCCTGTCATGGACGGAGGAGCCGGCTAAGGCCGGCTCTTGTGCCCACGACAGGCGTGCGCTACAACAGCTTGTTCTGAATGTGCACGTAAAACCCTATGACATGACATGACATAGGAAATGTACTATCAACTTCATATCTCAAATGCTGACCACAATCAAGGGATGGAAGGAACCTTTCAATATACTGCAAGTGAGAAAATGAATGAATGAATGTTTAACGACACCCCAGCAGCAAGTGAGAAAGTCTTGAAGACAAACGAGATCAAATGGACATGCATTGACAAGAATTCTAAAGATCTTAAATTTTGCATTTCCCTCCAGATCAAAGTGGTAAAAAGTATGATTTATCCACATTATACAGAACAACCTTGACGTTATAAAAAGGTGAATGATGATGATATACTAGTATATGTGTATGATATAATATGTGGAATGATGTACTTTGATAAAGTGTAATGATAATTAGTATCATCTATTACTCACCGATTTATTTGTCAATACATATGAATCGAGATTTCCAATTAATCCATAATCTTTTACTGAACCAAAACTTTGAAAACACCACAACCCACTACTGTAAGTGCAAGTTTAGTTTCATACCCATAGATTGAAATCGACAATGGCCTTCTAACAAATCTGATTAACAAAATATATTATTTTAGCTTTCCAGTAGTCTTTATGTGGAGCAATATTCCCTCTGTTCTGACTTTTGGTGTCTACATATCGCAAGTTCTGATGTCCTGTAGGACATGTTCACACTAAGCCGAATTCAGGCAACACCATGTCATTCTAGCACAAAAGTTACTTCATCAAGGTTTTCACATTCGAAGGATTCCTGACTACTTTCAAAACGTTTTAGAAGACAGTCACGGCAGGGGTCACAGCATTAAAAAAATATTCACTTGCCATGGGGCCAGTGGATTTGAAAATTCTCTGGCCATGGGGCCAGTGGATTTGAAAATTCTCTGGCCATGGTTAAAAATTAACTTTCCTAATTTTAACTTTTGAAAATAAAACAAAAAGCCAGAAAATAAAAAATAATTACCTTTTCAATGTATATTGTGCATACTGACTGAGATCAAGTTTAATCAATTTGTTAATTTACATAACAGATAGGCTGAATAGGAATGCTTATGGTTTATTTAGAAAAAAATCCCATCGAAACATTTTCATCTGTTTAGAATAAAGTTCCCTGTTACAACAATTAACAACATTAAAGGGATATTCCTGAGTTTGCTACAATTTTTACAATGCTATCGACTAAGAGAGACTTTTTAACGATTGTAATTACTTAAAATATTAGAAGCTACATATTAAACGTGCTTCTGGTTGTTCTGATATTTGTACTAGGATAAATTTCATTTTATTTCCTAAAATATTTTTTTTTTTCGTACGTACGAAATTATTTGAAGACCAAATCCAGTTTGTGCTTCTAACAAATATTAAGACGACCAGAAACACATTGACTATACAGACACTGATATTCTAAACAAGAAAATATATTTAATATGTAAGTCTAATTGTAGAACTATTTTATTGGTCGGAAACATCTTACAATGCAGCAAACTCAGGAATGTCCCTTTAATGGAAAGAAAACTGTCGTCGATTATAGTGCAGTGAATAAACACTCTAGGCTAGCGGGTGCTGGCAGAAGCTACAACAACAAGGTATGGAAATATATTTTGTAATACCCCAGCATATTGTTTATTCAAACATATATTTTTATACTTTTTTTTTTTTTTTTTATTGTCCCCAGAAATATTTGGCAGTGTCAGGGTTGAGGTGCCCTGAGCTCACTGACGTACACATATTTTAATTATATTTCATATATATATATATATATATATATATATATATATATATATATATATATACACTATATATACAGACTATTTACATGTACACAATGTTCATGTTTAAAACATATACTGCATTAAAAAAAACTCTCTCATCCACTCACCTACTCACCACCCCCACCCCCCCCCCCCCCCCCGCACCCACACCCACACACACACACACACACACACACAAATATCCATGTACATCAGATTGAAACATTTTACTGCTTTAATTAAAGACGTATAATCTAAAAAAATTCGTTATTTTTCCAGCAGAATATTATATTCACTATAAATTCGTCAACAGTTAGAAAGCCACCATGTACACCAATTAAATCATTTATAAAAATAATTCCCTTTTCGTCATACTTTTTGTAGAAAATAGGTTTTTTTATCTTTTAATATTTTACTGTTGTGCCAAATATTGACACCAACTATGTCGTCTATACTTTCAATGATTTCTTCACATTGAATTTTTCTCCAGCTTTCAAGAACATCTTTCCAAAAAAGATTACTTGTATTTTGCATTTTCCTGCTAACAAATTGATCCCCATATATAATTAAATCATGTATTGATACCTTTGTAATAGATGAAAAAAGATGTATCCATTTTGAATCATTTGTAAGTAGTCTTCTTATCCATGTTGATTTTAAGGCTGTTATATAAATTGAAATATTAATCATTCTTAATCCTCCGTTTTGATAATCTTGAATTATAGTTTCACGTTTTATTTGTTCTGGTTTATTTTCCCATATAAAACTATAAAATCTGTTTTTAACTTTTGGACTAATTGTTCAGAAGGAGTTGGTAATGAGATTAGTAAATTCCAACATAATGGTTATTAAACATGTGACACGATTCTTTCGCGAATACGAGATATCATCAGTTTGAACAGTGGTTCAAGAGTTCACGTCATCACAGCTGTTTAAATATCCCGGTGTTATGCAGGTCACGATTTGTCAAACCAAGGAGTTGCAGTCCTACAGCAAAGTAGAAAAGGCGTATCGACCTGGAAAGTGGCAGTCCTCATCCTAGCAAAACATCTGTTGTGAACAGTCACCACATTGCCAATGCGTCCTTTTGAACCTGTTTTATGCCGAGATACAATTTTGATAGTGTTAAAGGTTTTGTCGTTCAATTTAATGCAGGCCTTCTAATGAAAAAAAAATGATTGAAGCGAAACATTATACGAACAAATCCACTGAGCGAGGTTTATTCAAAGACGTATCACACCGCCAGACAAACAGTTTTTAAGCTACAGCTATTTGGTATTCCAGCGAGAGAGAGAGAGAGAGAGAGAGAGAGAGAGAGAGAGAGAGAGAGAGAGAGAGAGAGAGAGAGAGAGAGAGAGAGAGAGAGAGAGAGAGAGAGAGAGAGAGAGAAACCTATCAAGACCAGACCCTTTCTAAACCGGAATTCCCTATAAACCGGACGTTTTACAGAGTTCTTTTTAAAGGGACATTCCTGAGTTTGTTGCATTGTAAGATGTTTCCGACTACTAAAATATGTCTACGATTAATGTTATATATTAAATATATTTTCTTGTTTAGAATATCAGTGTCTGTATATTCAATGTGTTTCTGGTCGTTTTAATATTTATAAGAAGCCCAAACTGAATTCTCTCTTCAAATAATTTCGTACGCACGAAAAAGTAATATTTTAGAAAATAAAATTAAATTTAATCTAATAAAAATATCAGAACGATCAGAAACACGTTTAATATACAGCCACTAATATTTTATGCAGAAAAATATGTTTTATGTGTAATTACAATCGTTAAAAAAGGCTCTGTTAGTCGATAACATATTAAAGTTTGCAGCGAACTCAGGAATGTCCCTTTAAAAACCAGGACAGAACTTAATCTCTCTAAACCGGATCCCTCTTAAAGCCGGACATTTGCTTTGATCCCAAGGGTGTCCGGTTTAGAGAGAGAGAGAGAGAGAGAGAGAGAGAGAGAGAGAGAGAGAGAGAGAGAGAGAGAGAGAGAGAGAGAGATGATCCACCATCACAACATAGGTTACTTCTCGACAGAATATATTATAGCCTTTGTACCAGTGACACAAAAGCATACAAGTCTGTCAAGATTTTCTTGTTTAGAATATCACATATCAAAACAGCAGGTTAGTGGTTAGTTGTCAGAGAGAGAGAGAGAGAGAGAGAGAGAGAGAGAGAGAGAGAGAGAGAGAGAGAGAGAGAGAGAGTCGGTGTAGTAGTCTTAAACCTACCCATCGAGTCGTTAAACTCATCTCTGGGTGGGAGCCCGTACTAGGATGCGAACCCAGTAACTTCTAGCCTGAAGCCCGATAGATTAACCACTATACAACCGAAGCCGGTGAAATATAGACCGTCCGTCACCTTTTAGTAATGAATGAATGAATGAATGAATGAATGTTTAATGACACCCCAGCAAGAAAAATACATCGGCTATTGTCACCTTTTAGTAAATACAATCTGGATGCAAATATTGTTAGTTACTCATCGTCATTCGTATAAATTATTATTAAAAAATTATTGAAAATATAGCGGCTGGACAGCGTCAGTGGATCTTATAGGAATCGAACCTACGTGCATTCGTGTTAAAGACAAATTTTGAACCATATCAATCGAAGTATCCACTCGACTACGCCAGCCTTGAATTGATTGTTAACAGTTCGGCTATAGTATCGAGTGGCTCGCGTCCCGGGTATTGAACGCAGTTGGATACTGACCACTATAATGTCGTCTATTTATAGAACAGAGTATAGAACGATTTGTGTGGTCAGCCTTTTTAACAGTCACGGGGCTAACAAATAAACTTGTACAGTTAAATTCGAATCATCTTCCGAACAGTGGTGAGCAGGAATGCGTCTTGCACACAAACACACACAAACACGGACACACGCACGCGCTCGCGCACGCGCACGCGCACAGACACTCCCACCTCCCAACACAGAAACAGTCAGGAGCCTCCTTTAAAAGTCATATATCCCTCTTTAATTCAAATTTTCGCCTTGAAATTTTAAAACTAAGCTAAAAGAAGTCAAACCATCCTGCATTAAAACATAAATTGTATATATATATATATATATATATATATATATATATATATCTACACACACACACACACACACACACACACACACACACACACACGTACATACAGATTCCTTGCTAGGAATGAAAAGTTTTAGCGGGTTTCTTCTCTAAGTCTAATGGTCAAAATTACCAAATGTTTGACATCAAATAGGCGATGATTAATAAATGAATGTGATCTAGTGGTGTCGTTAAACAAAATAAACTTTCACTCTTTCTGTGTCGTGAAAATAGTTCTGGAATGTAACACATTTCTTTTTATATAAGAAAGAAAAATTAGTTTGTTGGCAGCCGTGTATGATGAATATGATTCTGAGCTGATAATCGCTTCTGTGTATTTCTTGAAACTGCCTCTATTAGTATACATTTTCCTTTTAAAGTTGACGTCCCATTCATTTTGACACAGTGGATATTGCTAAACATCGATTAATTAATCATCGGCTATTGGATGTCAAACAATGGGTAATTTGTTTCAGAGGAAACCCGCTACATTTCCCCCATTAGCACCAAGGTATCTTTTATATGCATTTTCACACAGACAGAAAAGCACATTCCACGGTCTTTGACCAGTTATGGGGCGGCACGTAGCCCAGTAGTAAAGCGCTCGTTTGATGTGCGGTCGGTTTGGGATGCACCATGACTAGTATATCAAAGGCCGTGACATGTTCTATTGTGCCTTGCTACTAATGGAAAAATATAGCGGTTTTCCTCTCTAAGACTATATGTCATGTCTGACATTCAATAGCCGATGATTAATAAATCAATGTACTCTAGTGGTGTCATTCAACAAAACAAACTTTACTTTGACCAGTTGTGGTGCACTGGTTGGAACGAATGAATCCACAAAGGTGGTTCGATCCTGAGACGCAGGCACCTCAGGCGAGCTCTCAACCGACTTGGCTAAATACCGCCCAGCTACTGACTGCACTTTGATAACTGATGTCATAACTGTCATTTGGGCGCATATATCGATAATATTAATTTTTTTCAAAATAGTTTATATCTAAATTTCATGTTAATTTTTTTTGTGTGGCGTAACAGTTGTACTTAGCACGCATTATATTTGAGAATAGAATACACCTGAAAACAGAACCTGGTGTAATACTGCTACTGTTTAAACAAGGTTATTTAAATAACTGTTATTCAAACTAAGTCAAGAAAAACAACTAAAAGTGTTTTCATATTAAATACATTTATTCAGTGTCCCAGGAATTCATCAAGAGTTTGATTATTAATCAGAATCGAACAACTCGCTCCATCGCCAGAATGGACGTCTTCTCCACGGCACACAGACACCACGCCTTCCTCTGCGGATACAGCGCATTCTTCGTGGACAGCGCATGCGCTAAAATAAATATATAACATAAATAAACTAACATAAAAACAAACAGATTGCGCTAGAATAGCTTGTTCTGAATGTGCACGTTAAACACTGACATAACCTGACCTAACAAACAGATAGACAGACAAACAAACAAATCAATAAATAAGTAAATAATTATAGTTTTACTTTAACTAAAATGTAAAATACAAGTATAAAAATGAATGAAAACATTCTGAAAATTCTCAAGCTCAGCGATAGACAAATGAACATTATTTCACGAAACAGAATCTATATATGAAACAGTTTAACATTATATTTATTACACAACATTGATTTTAATTCATCCATCTACCTACAACTCCCATTTTCATCGCTGTCTTGATACGGACAGCAAAAGCAAGACTAGAATGAACACATAGTGCATTATATACTATTATTTGTTCACTACAGTATTTCAACATATTTCAGTTCAGTCTGAATATAAACAAAGATATTAAAACAATTGCCTTCATAGTTAACTCAACTGTTATTTTCCTTACAACGATGAGAACCCTTCTGTACCAAGGTCAGTCGAATTATTGAGTAGTGGGTTGGAATCATGGACCTGAACGCATAAAAGATTTAAATTGTATTGTTTCACCTTTGTTGATTCTTGAAAAATAATCTACTCCAGTTTTGCGATAATAAGTGAACGATGACTACAAAATATCAACTGCCCCTTTCCCTTGAATTGAATATATTTCCTCTCAAGTTCTGACACAAAAGACCAAGCGAATTCGCTTTTAATAGAAACGGTCGGTAGCTGTTCTGGTTCTCTTGGTGAAAACCCCCCTAATCGAATAAAGACTGTTACTAACCCAGCACGGGTTACGCCGTCTGCCACCCATCAAGAAACCTCCTCGATGAGCTGAAAGCAAAGAAATTACAACATAAAGATCACAGCTACTAGGAATATTGACAAATGAAATTGTCTTTTGCTGTTTAGGTAGCATATACCTGTTAGGTCAGCGAGGACCATACTAGCGATACGAACAAGAACCCTTTTTAGTCTAAAAGATCCCTTTTTATTTAGTCGCAGAAGACTGTATATAATATTACTATGCTCTGATTGTTTTATTATTGACCCAACACCCATTGTACTTCAAGCAAGCGTTCAAAGACTGAAACATACCCTACTCCCAATAACAACACATTTGAAAGAAAACATATTTTAAACAAAATGTCTACCTTTTTAACATAGCAGACTATTTACATAATATCTAAATCTACAATAGAACACAACTGTTTAAAAATATTTTAAAGCAAACCCAGTCTGCTTAAAACATTTGTATTAAATACCAGGCAGTACTAAAATGTAACATGGGATTTATTTGTATTCCAAATTATAGGCGACCAGAATAAATTAATATTAAGTGATGGCTACCCATCAAATAACTTTGCAGTTGTTGTTGGGGATAGGTTTCGTATTCAGCAAGTACAAGGGTAAATTAAAATAAAATAAAAGAACATGGACTCACCTTCTACATAGGTGCTGGTTTCTAACAAAACGACACACACAACAAGCAGGATAATGAAAGGTATCTTCATGCTTCTTGTGATTCTGAAAGTAAATGTAAGAAAACTACAAATTTAACATTCAATCATACAGTCGTATTTAAAATGTTTACTTGTCACAGAGAAAAATGAATATAGTCGAACCTGCTAAAACACCAACCTTTAGTACACAACAATCTGTCTTAAGAAGACCCTTACTATTCTTACAAACAAGTTAATTGAAAACTGTCTTTTATTAAGAAGCAAACTGTATACAAAACCTGCTTTTTACACTTCACTGATGCGTAACAGTAGTTGTTTTTACTTTATTAGCTTTGATAGATATAATAAAGAATTGGATATAAACGTACAACACAACACACATACAGAATTGTACTAGTCCATATATACTATTCTAAGTAATACATTTCATAAATACAATTGTATGGTCTGTCAAATATTGCAATATTAAAATTCATAATTAAGAAACGTAGGCTATATTTAAATCATATGATGCAACGTATTAATAATAAACAAATACCAATACAACATTTTAAACAAATCTACTTACCGACAGCTATACTTGTGTTTAGAATCCACTGTGAAATTCATCCTTATATAGTATTTTTCGCTACTAGTGTAATATATTAAGTGTCAAGTTACAAATAACTGTTGTCCTGAATGCACTGACTGACCAAAGGCTACCTCAGGTGACCGATATATTAGAGTGAGACAGAGAACGCGTGTAAGTAAGATTTATTAACACGTGAAGACAATTTATTGTGTGGAAAGAGTTCATGTATTAGTCTTCTTCCACCAATTACGTAACTGCTTTGATTTATTGCCTTTTTGTTTGTATTATTATTATCTGTTTATATATTAAAATAATGCATATTTGTTAATATTATAATGTGTCCAGAAAGTTTAAACTTTTGATGAAAACAAAAAAATTCATAAAGAATTCATTGCGTGTTTTGCTTTTATCCGTTTATGACAGAGGCACCCAACCCCGAGACTATCATATTTGTTTCTGGGGTTAATAAAGCAAAAATAAAATAATAATACTAAAAAACCCAGAAAACGATACACACCTCAGAAAAAGTTAACCACCACTCACTTTGTTTTATTTATACGATCACATGTAGTCAAATTACTATCTATTGTTTAAATATCGGATGGGGAAACTTGTGTACAAATCTGTTGACAAGTCAGAATAAGTACTAAATTAGGTATATCCATGGACACACATATTGTTATAGACACCACATAGGCACCAAGCACTGGTGTAGCCTATATTTTATATTTGGAAAGAGCGTGTGTGTATGTGAGAGAGAGAGAGAGAGAGAGAGAGAGAGAGAGAGAGAGAGAGAGAGAGAGAGAGAGAGAGAGAGAGAGAGAGAGAGAGAGAGCACGTTGGAGTATCACTAACACTGTCTTTTACACGTGTTATGAAGCGATAGGAATTTATAAAATGTAGTAAGAAAACACAAGGTGGGATTGGTGGGGCCTGGCGTCCACGCCCTCCCTCACCTGGCTGCAACAGTAGCACAGATCATGGCGTTGACATTCCTCCTCATACTCACAATGAATCAGCTGATTACACGGGATTATCAGTAGTTCGTCTCAGAGTGCTTATACTCCTCTATATTCTGGATTGATACATCTACTTTAAAAAACTTTGAAAACACCACAACCCACTACTATAAGTGCAAGTTTAGTTTCATACCCATAGATTGAAATGGAAAGTGGCCTTCTAACAAATCTGATTAACAAAATATATTATTTTAGCTTTCCAGTAGTCAATTGCCCCTTTATGTGGAGCAATATTCCCTCTGTTCTGAATTTTGGTGTTTTCATATCGCAAGTTCTGATGTCTTGTAGGACATGTTCACACTAAGCCGAATTCAGGCAACACCATGTCATTCTAGCACAAAAGTTACTTCATCAGGGTTTTCACATTCGAAGGATTCCTGACTACTTTCAAAACGGCACGGCAGGGGTCCCAGAATTAAAAAAATATTCACTTGCCATGGGGCCAGTGGATTTGAAAATTCTCTGGCCATGGTTAAAAATTAACTTTCCTAATTTTAACTTTTGAAAATAAAACAAAAAGCCAGAAAACAAAAAATAATTACCTTTTCAATGTATATTGTGCATACTGAGAACAAGTTTAATCAATTTGTTAATTTACATAACAGATAGGCTGAATAGGCATGTTTATGGTTTATTTAGAAAAAAAATCCCATCGAAACATTTTCATCAGTTTAGAATAAAGTTACCTGTTACAACAATTAACAACATTAAAGGGATATTCCTGAGTTTGCTACAATTTTTACGATGTTATCGACTAAAAGAGACTTTTTAACGATTGTAATTACTTAAAATATTAGAAGCTACATATTAAACGTGCTTGTGATTGTTCTGATATTTGTACTAGGTTAAATTTCATTTTATTTCCTAAAATATTAATTTTTTTCGTACGTACGAAATTATTTGAAGACCAAATCCAGTTTGGGCTTCTTACAAATATTAAGACGACCAGAAACACATTGACTATACAGACACTGATATTCTAAACAAGAAAATATATTTAATATGTAAGTTTAATTGTAGAACTATATATTTTATTGGTCGGAAACATCTTACAATGCAGCAAACTCAGGAATGTCCCTTTAATAGAAAAAAACCTGTCGTCGATTATAGTGCAGTGAATAAACACTCTAGGGTAGCGGGTGCTGGGTTCGTACGGCAGCAGCTACAGCTACAACAACAAGGTAAGGAAACATATTTTGTAATACCCCAGCATATTGTTTATTAAAACATATTGGTTATTAAACATGTGACACGATTCTTTCGCGAATACGAGATATCATCAGTTTGAACAGTGGTTCAAGAGTTCACGTCATCACAGCTGTTTAAATACCCCGGTGTTATGCAGGTCACGATTTGTCAAACCAAGGAGTTGCAGTCCTACAGCAAAGTAGAAAAGGCGTATCGACCTGGAAAGTGGCAGTCCTCATCCTAGCAAAACATCTGTTGTGAACAGTCACCACATTGCCAATGCGTCCTTTTGAACCTGTTTTATGCCGAGATACAATTTTGATAGTGTTAAAGGTTTTGTCGTTCAATTTAATGCAGGCCTTCTAATGAAAAAAAAAAGATTGAAGCGAAACATTATACGAACAAATCCACTGAGCGAGGTTTATTCAAAGACGTATCACACCGCCAGACAAACAGTTTTTAAGCTACAGCTATTTGGTATTCCAGCGAGAGAGAGAGAGAGAGAGAGAGAGAGAGAGAGAGAGAGAGAGAGAGAGAGAGAGAGACCTATCAAGACCAGACCCTTTCTAAACCGGAATTCCCTATAAACCGGACGTTTTACAGAGTTCTTTTTAAAGGGACATTCCTGAGTTTGTTGCATTGTAAGATGTTTCCGACTACTAAAATATGTCTACGATTAATGTTATTATATTAAATATATTTTCTTGTTTAGAATATCAGTGTCTGTATATTCAATGTGTTTCTGGTCGTTTTAATATTTATAAGAAGCCCAAACTGAATTCTCTCTTCAAATAATTTCGTACGCACGAAAAAGTAATATTTTAGAAAATAAAATAAAATTTAATCTAATAAAAATATCAGAACGATCAGAAACACGTTTAATATACAGCCACTAATATTTTATGCAGAAAAATATGTTTTATGTGTAATTACAATCGTTAAAAAAGGCTCTGTTAGTCGATAACATATTAAAGTTTGCAGCGAACTCAGGAATGTCCCTTTAAAAACCAGGACAGAACTTAATCTCTCTAAACCGGATCCCTCTTAAAGACGGACATTTGCTTTGATCCCAAGGGTGTCCGGTTTAGAGAGAGAGAGAGAGAGAGAGAGAGAGAGAGAGAGAGAGAGAGAGAGAGAGAGAGAGATGATCCACCATCACAACATAGGTTACTTCTCGACAGAATATATTATAGCCTTTGTACCAGTGACACAAAAGCATACAAGTCTGTCAAGATTTTCTTGTTTAGAATATCACATATCAAAACAGCAGGTTAGTGGTGAGTTGTCAGAGAGAGAGAGAGAGAGAGAGAGAGAGAGAGAGAGAGAGAGAGAGAGAGAGAGAGAGAGAGGTGTAGTAGTCTTAAACCTACCCATCGAGTCGTTAAACTCATCTCTGGGTGGGAGCCCGTACTAGGATGCGAACCCAGTAACTTCTAGCCTGAAGCCCGATAGATTAACCACTATACAACCGAAGCCGGTGAAATATAGACCGTCCGTCACCTTTTAGTAATGAATGAATGAATGAATGAATGAATGAATGTTTAATGACACCCCTGCAAGAAAAATACATCGGCTATTGTCACCTTTTAGTAAATACAATCTGGATGCAAATATTGTTTGTTACTCATCGTCATTCGTATAAATTATTATTAAAAAATTATTGAAAAAATAGTGGCTGGATAGCGTCAGTGGATCTTATAGGAATCGAACCTACGTGCATTCGTGTTAAAGACAAATTTTGAACCATATCAATCGAAGTATCCACTCGACTACGCCAGCCTTGAATTGATTGTTAACATTTCGGCTATAGTATCGAGTGGCTCGCGTCCCGGGTATTGAACGCAGTTGGATACGGACCACTATAATGTCGTCTATTTATAGAACAGAGTATAGAACGATTTGTGTGGTCAGCCTTTTTAACAGTCACGGGGCTAACAAATAAACTTGTACAGTTAGATTCGAATCATCTTCCGAACAGTGGTGAGCAGGAATGCGTCTTGCACACAAACACACACAAACACGGACACACGCACGCGCTAGCGCACAGACACTCCCACCTCCCAACACAGAAACAGTCAGGAGCCTCCTTTAAAAGTCATATATCCCTCTTTAATTCAAATTTTCGCCTTGAAATTTTAAAACTAAGCTAAAAGAAGTCAAACCATCCTGCATTAAAACATAAATTGTATATATATATATATATATATATATATATATATATATATATATCACACACACACACACACACACACACACACACACACACACACGTACATACAGATTCCTTGCTAGGAATGAAAATTTTTAGCGGGTTTCTTCTCTAAGTCTAATGGTCAAAATTACCAAATGTTTGACATCAAATAGGCGATGATTGATAAATGAATGTGATCTAGTGGTGTCGTTAAACAAAATAAACTTTAACTCTTTCTGTGTCGTGAAAATAGTTCTGGAATGTAACACATTTCTTTTTATATAAGAAAGAAAAATTAGTTTGTTGGCAGCCGTGTATGATGAATATGATTCTGAGCTGATAATCGCTTCTGTGTATTTCTTGAAACTGCCTCTATTAGTATACATTTTCCTTTTAAAGTTGACGTCCCATTCATTTTGACACAGTGGATATTGCTAAACATCGATTAATTAATCATCGGCTATTGGATGTCAACCAATGGGTAATTTGTTTCAGAGGAAACCCGCTACATTTCCCCCATTAGCACACAGACAGAAAAGCACATTCCACGGTCTTTGACCAGTTATGGGGCGGCACGTAGCCCAGTAGTAAAGCGCTCGTTTGATGTGCGGTCGGTTTGGGATGCACCATGACTAGTATATCAAAGGCCGTGACATGTTCTATTGTGCCTTGCTACTAATGGAAAAATATAGCGGTTTTCCTCTCTAAGACTATATGTCATGTCTGACATTCAATAGCCGATGATTAATAAATCAATGTACTCTAGTGGTGTCATTCAACAAAACAAACTTTACTTTGACCAGTTGTGGTGCACTGGTTGGAACGAATGAATCCACAAAGGTGGTTCGATCCTGAGACGCAGGCACCTCAGGCGAGCTCTCAACCGACTTGGCTAAATACCGCCAAGCTACTGACTGCACTTTGATAACTGATGTCATAACTGTCAATTGGGCGCATATATCGATAATATTAATTTTTTTCAAAATAGTTTATATCTAAATTTCATGTTAATTTTTTGTGTGTGGCGTAACAGTTGTACTTAGCACGCATTATATTTGAGAATAGAATACACCTGAAAACAGAACATGGTGTAATACTGCTACTGTTTAAACAAGGTTATTTAAATAACTGTTATTCAAACTAAGCCAAGAAAAACAACTAAAAGTGTTTTCATATTAAATACATTTATTCAGTGTCCCAGGAATTCATCAAGAGTTTGATTATTAATCAGAATCGAACAACTCGCTCCATCGCCAGAATGGACGTCTTCTCCACGGCACACAGACACCACGCCTTCCTCTGCGGATACAGCGCATTCTTCGTGGACAGCGCATGCGCTAAAATAAATATATAACATAAATAAACTAACATAAAAACAAACAGATTGCGCTAGAATAGCTTGTTCTGAATGTGCACGTTAAACACTGACATAACCTGACCTAACAAACAGATAGACAGACAAACAAACAAATCAATAAATAAGTAAATAATTATAGTTTTACTTTAACTAAAATGTAAAATACAAGTATAAAAATGAATGAAAACATTCTGAAAATTCTCAAGCTCAGCGATAGACAAATGAACATTATTTCACGAAACAGAATCTATATATGAAACAGTTTAACATTATATTTATTACACAACATTGATTTTAATTCATCCATCTACCTACAACTCCCATTTTCATCGCTGTCTTGATACGGACAGCAAAAGCAAGACTAGAATGAACACATAGTGCATTATATACTATTATTTGTTCACTACAGTATTTCAACATATTTCAGTTCAGTCTGAATATAAACAAAGATATTAAAACAATTGCCTTCATAGTTAACTCAACTGTTATTTTCCTTACAACGATGAGAACCCTTCTGTACTAAGGTCAGTCGAATTATTGAGTAGTGGGTTGGAATCATGGACCTGAACGCATAAAAGATTCAAATTGTATTGTTTCACCTTTGTTGATTCTTGGAAAATAATCTACTCCAGTTTTGCGATAATAAGTGAACGATGACTACAAAATATCAACTGCCCCTTTCCCTTGAATTGAATATATTTCCTCTAAATTTCTGACACAAAAGACCAAGCGAATTCGCTTTTAATAGAAAAGGTCGGTAGCTGTTCTGGTTCTCTTGGTGAAAACCCCCCTAATCGAATAAAGACGGTTACTAACCCAGCACGGGTTACGCCGTCTGCCACCCATCAAGAAACCTCCTCGATGAGCTGAAAGCAAAGAAATTACAACATAAAGATCACAGCTACTAGGAATATTGACAAATGAAATTGTCTTTTGCTGTTTAGGTAGCATATACCTGTTAGGTCAGCGAGGACCATACTAGCGATACGAACAAGAACCCTTTTTAGTCTAAAAGATCCCTTTTTATTTAGTCGCAGAAGACTGTATATAATATTACTATGCTCTGATTGTTTTATTATTGACCCAACACCCATTGTACTTCAAGCAAGCGTTCAAAGACTGAAACATACCCTACTCCCAATAACAACACATTTGAAAGAAAACATATTTTAAACAAAATGTCTACCTTTTTAACATAGCAGACTATTTACATAATATCTAAATCTACAATAGAACACAACTGTTTAAAAATATTTTAAAGCAAACCCAGTCTGCTTAAAACATTTGTATTAAATACCAGGCAGTACTAAAATGTAACATGGGATTTATTTGTATTCCAAATTATAGGCGACCAGAATAAATTAATATTAAGTGATGGCTACCCATCAAATAACTTTGCAGTTGTTGTTGGGGATAGGTTTCGTATTCAGCAAGTACAAGGGTAAATTAAAATAAAATAAAAGAACATGGACTCACCTTCTACATAGGTGCTGGTTTCTAACAAAACGACACACACAACAAGCAGGATAATGAAAGGTATCTTCATGCTTCTTGTGATTCTGAAAGTAAATGTAAGAAAACTACAAATTTAACATTCAATCATACAGTCGTATTTAAAATGTTTACTTGTCACAGAGAAAAATGAATATAGTCGAACCTGCTAAAACACCAACCTTTAGTACACAACAATCTGTCTTAAGAAGACCCTTACTATTCTTACAAACAAGTTAATTGAAAACTGTCTTTTATTAAGAAGCAAACTGTATACAAAACCTGCTTTTTACACTTCACTGATGCGTAACAGTAGTTGTTTTTACTTTATTAGCTTTGATAGATATAATAAAGAATTGGATATAAACGTACAACACAACACACATACAGAATTGTACTAGTCCATATATACTATTCTAAGTAATACATTTAATAAATACAATTGTATGGTCTGTCAAATATTGCAATATTAAAATTCATAATTAAGAAACGTAGGCTATATTTAAATCATATGATGCAACGTATTAATAATAAACAAATACCAATATAACATTTTAAACAAATCTACTTACCGACAGCTATACTTGTGTTTAGAATCCACTGTGAAATTCATCCTTATATAGTATTTTTCGCTACTAGTGTAATATATTAAGTGTCAAGTTACAAATAACTGTTGTCCTGAATGCACTGACTGACCAAAGGCTACCTCAGGTGACCGATATATTAGAGTGAGACAGAGAACGCGTGTAAGTAAGATTTATTAACACGTGAAGACAATTTATTGTGTGGAAAGAGTTCATGTGTTATGTCTTCTATCTGCGAATTACGTAACTGCTTCACTGCTTTTTTATTTGTAATATAGTTGTATATTAAAATATAACAAACTGTATGTTGTTTTTATTGACTTTAAGAAAGCGTTCGATTCCGTTAATAGAAATATATTGTGGAATATTCCTAGAAATAATCGAGTGCATGTTAATATGATAAATATGCTACAAGCTATGTATATATTAATGTTAAGGCTTGTATTAGAAATAACCCTAATATGTTTATAGTAGGATCATTATGCAGACTAGCCCCAATTTTTTTCTAGAAAACGTTTCATGGTGGGGTTTTTTGTAATATTGTGTCCAGAGAACAACATATCAAAAGTAGGCCAAAATATGAGAACCGCAAAGGGTCTAAATATGACGTCAAACAAAATGGCCGCCATTTGACCCAAAATCCTAATATCTTCACATATATTTTGGAACAAGCAGTACTAGACCACTTTAAAAGTGAAACTTATTCATAAAGCTTATTATCTTAAAGGTCCTGCAGTTGACAGAAGTGTCCCTAAGTTATGTCATAACGTTATGACATGACGTGACGTCATGAAATGACGCCATGACCTAATTTCGTGTAATCTGATGGTAAATTCCAATTTATGAAACTGAGATTCACATGAAATTAAATTGAAATAGTTTTTGTTCTGTATATCTGTGTAAGATGGCATCATCAAATCACTGATGACGCCAAGATGCTGATGCCACAACGACACTCTTTTAACACACAGTCTCGTAGGGCCTACGCATTAAAAACCAATTTCCACCTTTTCTTAATTAGTTGGTACCCAGGATGTCATTCCGGTTGGGGAGCCATTACTTACAAACTAGTCAGAATATTATCATTCCTCATTTTCATCTAAAATGGGTACATGTTTTATATTTTGACAATTGCCATCCTGGCAAGGTCCACAAGCCCCAGTGCACTCAAGTCCGTACTTCATACAACTACATCTAAGCGTGTTGCATGCAGCCGAGCAGTTGCAGTGAATCATTTTTAGCAGGATGTCAGGAGCTTGGTTATTGTCTATCATTACTGGTGTGAAATTGTCCTCTTGAATATCCCAGCCCCGTTTTGCAGGGTCCATGTGTCACTGTGGCCCATCCATTGCATGACTTGAAGGTAGCTTCGCCGTGCGTTATATTTTGTAGCTGCGGTTGTGGTGGGCAATCGCTTTGGTGTTACAAATGTCTTTGCTGTCGCCACCTTTTTGTAGAAGTAACTGTACCGCAATGATACTAGAGATTCAGACTTTATCCCGTTAAACAAAGACACGATTTCCTTACACCCAGCACTTTCTACAGTAACTTGATCTGTGTTTGGAGCTCAAAAAATCTTTGAACAGGTACGCAAGACAGAATCACCCTTGATGACTTTTTGAAACACTGATTTTTTCCCAACACCAAAGATTCTACATGTAGTGTCACACCCAGTGAATGCATGGACAAACAACAGATCTGTGCAGACATCATCCCCGGGTGTGTGGATAAGGGGAAAGTTCATACTTCATCACCTCGTCTAAGCTCAACTCTCCAGACTATGACACTACCAGGAACCTCTGAAACAACAGTGCTGGATCAATGGTTCTGTCTTCAGCAACCTTGACAGCCCTTGCTGATGCCAATGTCTTCACTTTAATGTTGCGTTTGTGTGAATACGAAAATATCAACTGACTTTACATTTTGCTAACTGTGTCATTGCCAGCAGGAAAAGGTCATGCACGTTTACGTCGTCATCAGCGTTTATCCCTGTTAAAATGTTCCGCAATGTTGTTTCATCTGAGACTGGGGTATAGAGTCTGTTCTGACATCCCACTACCCCTTGTTAAACCCCCTGTATTTTTGAGTGACCTCATGAGTCTGTTCAATGACCAAGTCACATCCAATTCTCAAATTGTTTTCAAACTTTTTTATTGTCAAGTTGTACCTTTGCTAATATACTCATATGCAGTATGGTTTCATTCTAAGGTTACTGAAATTGACAAAGTGCATATATCTGCATGTAAATGTTTTTTGTCTGTGCCCTCACATGTACTCACTCGTATGGTTTATGCAGAAACTGGTAGATGTCATCTTTGTATCACAACGATTATTAAATATGTTAAATAGTGAACACGTTTATTACAACTGCCTTCTACTATATTGTTAGCAAACACATATAATTCTTTATACAAAGAATAAGGCGAGCCAGATGGAAAATATGTTATATCTGGATGTTTCTGGAAATTAGTGATGTTAAAGCGTTTTGAACAATTTAAAATTAAGACGTACGTATGTATATTTACAAGAATGGTCAATAGATATAACTTGTAGTGAAATATATGAATTGTTTAGATCATTTAAGGCAACTATACTTGTTGGAAAGATTACAATCTTAGAAATACATCCACAAGACTAAGACTCGTATTGATATTAATGTCATTAAAAATAGCTATAGACATGACCTGTTCAAATTTTTTTATTTCTCTCTTAAAATGAATTCCATTTTAGTTTTATATGTACCTTGTACAATGATTTAATAATAAAATATATGCCATAAATACAAATGTGACTTAAAAAAGCCGATATCTTAACACAATAACTGTTTATTCTCTATATACACCTCAGAAAAGGTTAAGCACTACACGCATTTCCCCAGATTTGTTCTATTTTCTAAATGGAGTCAAATTAATGGGGGGTTTTCAAATATCGGATGGAAAACGTCTGTACAAATCGTTTGACAAACCACACATTAAAAAGATTAATTATTGTATTCAAATATTTTCAAAGAGTACTAAATTAGGTACGTCTATGGACTGAGAAGTACTGGGTGGAAAGACATACATATGGCTATGATAATAGTTTATTTGTTTGTTTTGTTTAACGACAACACTGGAACACATCGATTAATTAATCATCGGCTATTGGATGTCAAACATTTGGTAATTCTGACACATAGTCATTAGAGGAAACCCGCTACATTTTCTTAATGCAACAAGTGATCTTTTATATGCACTTTCCCACAGACAGAAAAGCACATACAACGGCCTTTGACCAGTTGTGGTGCACTGGTTGGAACGAGAGAAAAAAATCCAATCAGTTGAATGGATCCACCGAGGTGGTTCGATCCTGCGATGCAAGCACCTCAAGCGAGCACTCAACTGACTGAGCTAAATCCCGCCTCCTGTTATGATAATAGTGTCGTCACTTTGTGCATCCACCACATGTACTCGCTCGATGCGCGTCCGGTGTGAGATCGATCCCCGTCGGTGGGCCCATTTGGGCCATTTCTCGTTCCAGCCAGTGCACAACGACTGCTATATCAAAGGCCGTGATATGTACTACCTTGTCTGTGGGATGGTGCATATAAAAGATCCCTTGCTGCCAATCGAAAAAAGAAGCCCATGGAGTGGCAACAGCGGCTTTCCTCTCTCAATATCTGTGTGGTCTTTAACAATATGTCTGACGCCATATAACCGTAAATATAATGTGTTGAGTGCGTCGTTAAATAAAATAATCCTTCCTTCCCCCACGTGTACGAATAATTGGTGTAGCCTTGAGTTTATATTGTGGTGCCACCGACACTGTCGGGTTTTGGAAATTAGTCGTCTGCCCTTATGTATGGTGGATGCTCCCGGGAGAATGTTTTCAAATCTACGTCATGCTCTGCATACTTTTATAACTTGACAATTAGAAATTATACATCAAAAACAATATTACAATTAGAAGCACCAACCGGAATAATTACTTCAACAAAGGATATATTAAATGACCAAAGACAATTTTATCAGATATTATGTAGATCTGAAACTGTTAATGAGGATAATGTGATTTAAATAACTTTAAAACTGTAAATAAACTTAATGAAGAATCTGCAGACACACTTGGCGGTAAATTATTCATGAGCTCCAAACATTTAAACGCTGAAACCAATTCGGCCTAGAGGGTAATTGAACAATTAGTCTAAAACCATGTGGGTACGAGATTAATTATAACAAACAGGTCTCACTCCACTCTTTGTTTTTTCGAGACAAAGGAATTTATGGCTCGGTAATTAGCATTCGCGAAAATATATTTGTCTCTTCATAACTCAAATAATTAAAACTATAATATAATCTAAAAAGACTTAATTTCAGACATGTACTAATAATACAGACAACAAAGCCAAATTAATGGAATAAAAATGGCGTAGCATTTGTTTATTATCTTATAATGAAATACACAAAAAACCCCGATCCCTATAGCAGACACGAGGTGGCCAGGCACCGAGTAATGCGCCTACCCCATCCGGCACAGCCGCACCCTCCATAGGTTCCCCAAAGGGAGGTCCCCCTGGTGCACCCCTCAGGTGCATAAAGGCAAGCACGAGAGTCCCCAACGAGAATGCCCACATACACATCCCTTCTGAGTGTCCACCAACGAAAGGTGGGGTGCACCTACCTAAGCCATTATAGCTTACCTATCTCCAACGAGGGTTACCAACGTAGAGATAAATGTGTCCGGCCACCACCAATCCGCCACAGGACTCATCTATACGAGGACACCCCACTCACTAACAACAATGTACCGAGCTTACATGCAGTTTAGTAGCCATAAAAAACATTGGTGACCCCCTTGAAAAAAGCTTGTAAAGCATCTTGCAAGGTATTTAAAAATATATCATTCCCTATGTTTGACAAATGAACCCCATCTGCTCTGAAGAGTTCCTGATCCTCAATCACTATCTCATGTTTTATCCCGAATCCCCCATTTTCGCAAACCCACTTTAACCCATAACGATTCACTCGTTTTAGTTTATGGATTATACCCGAATTTGCTTCCGCTCATCGCCACATGATTCGGGGAAGCATAGAAGAACACATGACTGTAACCTCCGGAGGAATACGTTTAAGCTCCCCCAAATCCCGAAATATCATTTCCCCCAACTCCTTGCCCGAACATTGGACCAGATCATTTGAGCCCAAATGTATAACTATTATGTCCAGTGAGGAATACCTTTTAAGCTTTTGCTTTAGGTAAGGCAGTAGGTTAGACCACCTCTGGCCCCGTACTCCAAACCATTTCACTCGACAATTCACCAATCCAAGATCAGAACCAATTGAGCGACCAACAGCTCTTCGGTATGCCCAGTAGATTATGGATGATCTCACCAACCAGATATCTGAAAAAATTCACACATGTAATAACAGATTCAAATCAACCATGGTATTCGTATATACCGAAGGTATGCGTTTGAGCTCCACCAACCCCACAATTTAATCTCATCTGTGCTGACTCCCTGCATAGTTGCTGTAGTTGCAGCCCCAATCCTGAAATAATGTGCTCGAAAACATTTGCTATCCACCTGTAAAAAACTTAAACATTTGGTTAAGATTCTTGAGAACTGTGATCGTGTAACAACTTTGCCATTGAAATGAATGAATAAGTAAATACTTCCCCTAGATCTAATTTTCAAATAAGCTTGCATTAACTGCACCGGGCATATCAAAGAATTTTGAATTTCTAATAGTCGTAAAGTAGTGCCTACACCTAACTGGTCAGTTTTGGATTGTCTAATCGTTATTTCCATCATGTTTGGATGCATGGAAATATCAGACAGAAAAATAGGCCTATTATTATCGGCCTGTGTTGTGAAGACAATTTCCCCAACCCGTAAAAATGCAAAAAACGCCAGGGAAAATATGGCTTCAAACATTAAGGTCTCATAATTTGAGGAACAGACTGCATGTAAAGCACGAGGTAGCTTGACCAAAATGGCCAATGTGATAGGTGCTCTAGTATTGACTCTGTGAACAGTCTTTCTCAAACCTTGTAACATTTTCTGCACAATGAAATGATCCGATGGATCAGTCAGACCCTGCATCCTGTGTTCTCGGCTAATTGCAGAAATATGCACTGCAACTGTCGATGGAGCCTTATTCTGTAACGACAAATATGCAATATACTGCACGACGTGACTTAAGGGTGCTGGCCAGACGTGTTTGATCCCTGATTCCCCCCTAAATTTAGCAAATGACTGCAAAGCAGAATTGTAAGCTCGCCATGTGTTATTTGACAACAAGCAGTCTAACAGGTGACCTGCTTCTGCCCACAGATGGCCCAAACTTCCTGCGGTACTGGAGTTGGAAGCGCTGCCGCCTCTGGTGCCAATAGTCGGAACTTCTGGAAATGAAATCGAGATAGTGCATCAGAAATACCATTTCTACAACCTTCTATATACTGTCCCCGTACCATTATATTGGACCTCAAACACATTAGAACCATGTGCCACACCAACATCATCACCTCTGATGATCGTGAAGTGTTGGTGTTTAGAATAGTTACTACTGCCTGATTGTCAGAATTAAACAATATTTTCTTGTTTTCGAATCTATTCCCCCATAAACTAATTGCTACTACTATAGGGAAGAATTCCAGTAGGGTTATGTTCTTGGTAAGGCGTTGATTCCTCCACGAATCTGGCCACTGCCCATAAGCCCATTCCCAATTAAAATATATACCAAAGCCATGGCTGCCAGCACTATCAGTAAACAATTTTAGATGGTCATTGTCCAACCACCACTGATCTAAGAAAAGTGAAATACCATTATGATTGAGAAGAAAAAGTGACCAAACCAATAAGTCACTTTTTATTTCAGAGTTTAGCCTAATTGTATGGTGAGGTTTCTGCACTTTGCATGTCGCATCCACTAGCCTACGAGTAAAGGCCCTGGCCATAGGTATTGCTCTGTTTATGAAGTTTAAAGACCCAATTAATGATTGGATCTCCTTTAAAGTAGCTTTTTTCTTTTTGCTAAATAAATATAAAATTGCTTTGATTTCTTGGATTTTTTCCAATGGAATTCTTATTTGGATTTTCACTGTGTCTATTTCTAAACCCAAAAAGGTTAACTTTGTACATGGTTGGACTGTTTTTTCATCTGCCACCGGCACTCCTAGCTCTGAGCAAACCTTGAAAAATCCGTCAAGTGTGTTTTGACATTCCTCCCCATCTTGACCCACAAAAAGGAAATCATCAATGTAGTGTAACAATTGTGCCCTAGGGATCCGTTTTTCCACTACCCATTGTATAAAACTAGAAAACTTTTCAAAAATTGAACAACTGATTCTGCACCCCATGGGTAAACATTTATCAGAATAAAAATGTTCTTGGAATTTAAATCCCAGTAGATCAAAATCTCCTGGACATACAATACACAGGCGAAATGCACTTTTTATGTCGGCTTTGGCCAGAGTTGCACCCATCCCTAGCACCTGGATCATTTCTACTGCATTGTCAAAGCTTGTATATTTCACAGAAGCTGCCGCGTCACTAATGCTGTCATTGACAGAATTGCCTACTGGGTATGACAAATGGTGGATAAGTTTGTATTCACCAGGTTCCTTTTTAGGTACTAACCCGATGGGGCTAACTCGTAGATTCCTAAATGGTGATTTCAAGAAAGGACCAGCTATTCTCCCTAATTCTAATTCTTTGTTTATCTTTCTCTGAACTATAATTGGATTCTCACAAACTGACTTAAGATTCTTAGACTCCATTTTAATATGTTTGCCTGTATACTGTAGAGGAAACCCACCGCGAAAGCCGGTAATTAATTCATTTGCTACTTGCTTATTGGGATATTCTGCTAACATGGAACACAAAACATTAACATTAACTGGAGTTTTTCCTAATTCCAACAACTGACTACTCCCTATGCTCAAAGTTTTTGTTTCGCATTTATCGCAATTTAGGTTTTCTTTCTGTGTTAGCGGAGGTGGTGGGGCGAAAACAAACCTGAGAGGGATGTAAGCCGTGACATTTGGTACATATATGTCTAAACTTGCATTTTTGACCCCAAGTGCAATTCTTAGTATTGTAATCCCAACACACCCTTGTGTCTGTTTTGTTTAATTGGATGGACTCATTTCTCCCCACCTGATTGCTTGGGACACTGCTAACAATGTGCATGACCCAAAGTTGGACATTAATTTCCGCCCAAGAATTATTCGGATACTTTGCTTGGCGCATACGGAATTGAACATCGTATGTAATCCACCCTAAATTTTTAAATTTCATTGCAGCAGACCTCACGGTATGCATGTATGTTATGAGCTCTTGATGTCTGTGTGGAAACGCTTCAAGATATATGCTCATATAAATTGTAAAAGCACTTGTCCATTCAGTAATATTAGTTATGCTTTTTGGTGGTGATGGCATTCGTGTAGCTTGCAAGACCCCATCCTCATTTAAGGTGAATGTCATGGGCCCACCTTGCTCCTGTGACATATTTGTATCATCCCCGCTTTTTAGCAAAACGGCCATATTTTTTCTTTCAAAGACGCAGGTAAAAAAGCGCCAATGCCGTCCGTGCCACATTGCGACCCTTCCCGGTTGTTGCCACGACTTGCCTGAATGAACGACGATTGCTCATGATTTACGTCAACTGGACCCCCCTCCCTATCAGCCTCAAAACCATGCGCTAATGCATTCACATCGATAACTGTCACTCGACCGGTTTTACCTTTCGGCGTTTCAACATCGTTTACCAAACTGTTCTGCAGACCCATCTCGACTCCTGGCCGCTCTTCTGTCTCGACGTGTTCTGCCCTTGTAACGCTGACGTTTACCTCCCGACTGCGTGGCCATTACTGTTGCTAAACCGCTATCCGGCTCGCGCCGTTTCGCCCTCTCCCTCGATTTCATCGATTTATTACTCTTGCCAGTCTTGGGCATTCTTGTATCTTAAAAATGAATTCAGCACATTCAAAAACAACAGATGTAAATTAAAACATCAAACCCTGAAAAGTTATCCTAATTTCTTCGAAGTGAAATCCAACTGCCAAAAGTGGCCAAAATAAGCTCCAAACATTTAAACGAGGAAACCAATTCGGCCTAGAGGGTAATTGAACAATTAGTCTAAAACAAACAGGTCTCACTCCACTCTTATTTTTTTTCGAGACAAAGGAATTTATGGCTCGGTAATTAGCATTCGCCAAAATATATTTAATTAACTTTAAACCTGTAAATAAACTTAATGAAGAATCTGCAGACACACTTGGCGGTAAATTATTCATGAGTGAATTAATAAGTAGTCCAATTATTCGATATTTGTGACTGATCCAAGAGACTTCATTTTAGCTACTACTAACGAAGAAAACGAAAAAGGGCAGTTAACCATATCACTTCGAACAGGAGTAATAATATGTATGCCTGAAGCCAACAAAAACAGACATTTCTTAAAGAACTGGCGAAAAAAAATCTTTGTTAAATCTGTTTTATAAATTGGCACTGTCCTGTATATATAGTTATTACAAATAAGGTGTGCAATCTAAGTATTCATGAAGATCAAAATGATTTGTAGATGGGCAATTCATTATGGAAAATATAGGAACAATGTATGATATGTTATATGAAAGGAAGTGTAATAGACTATTAAGACTAATATCACTGATAGAGTTTGAAAACAGCGTTTGATGCGATACTTAAGAGATACATTGACATAATTTTGGAGTTTGTTTAGCCTTGGTCCCTCTTTTCGAAGATCGGTAGCTACTTTACTAAACGGACATCTGTAGAAGCCTCTTAATATGAAAACAAAAATGCAGACAAGGTCATCATCTATCGTCATATATATTTATTATTTGCGTAGACATCTATGAAATTTTAATCCGAAATAATCTAAATATTAATGGAATTAAAATCAGCGGAGTAGAATATATAATTGGACAATTTGCAGACACACACAGTTATACGTGGATAGTTCTCGCATGGGTCATCATGTGTTGGATTTATTTAGAGATATATCAGGTCTAAGAATTAACAGTGACACCCCCTCCGCCCCCCCAAAAAACCCCCCACAAAACAACAACAAAAAACAACAACACCCCCCCCCCCCCCCCCCCGAAAACCCCCACAAAAACCCCCAAAAAACACCCAAAACAAATCTATTGTATTAGGTCCCCTTGCCAACACCATGGCAGGAATGTACAAACAGTTCCGTCTCAATTGGTGTGAATTGTCCAAAATAGGTGGGAAATACATTTTAATGACAAAATTTGCAAAATACGATACATACTGAATACCTGGCGTGAAAAGTGTACCTCAATTTTTGGAAGGATAACAGTAGTTACAACACTCGCTCTTTCAAAATTAACTATTAGTTTTACAAGTTTACCAAATCCACCATTTACTAAGTTAAATATAATTATATTTGCTTTTATATTGAATGATAGTCCTGACAGAATTAAAAGATCAGTTATCATTAAAAATTATAAAGATTGTGGATTAAGAATGATTGAATGATTGAAGCAAGAGAGACCAATCTATATCAGTATTGCTCAATCTCTGCCTACCAAACGGTAGTCAAAGATTCCCACTCCAATACAACACCAATCCTGTTTGACGTTAAATACCTTTACAGGGATCATTTCCGAGTTCTCTGATAAAAGGGTTCAGCAAATATGTATTTAACAGGAACATTATTGAAAGGGGGTGCTGTCTGGTTTCTTCATGTAGTGTGTGCATTAGTGAATAATTACAAACTTTCCGAATTTATACGATTTACTGTATTCTGATTGGCTGACGTCACTAAAAAACCAAGCGTTATCCTTCCATAAACCTCATAACAATACGTCATCACGGAAGACCAAGATCGATTGGAACTATTTTTAGCTGGATGGGCGAGAAGCCCAATGACCCAGTTCGGTGATCATTTTAAAAATAGAACAAGGAAGTGACCTGTTTTCTCGATTAAAAAAATAAGGGAAACTGGACGAGATAAGAATGACAAAGTCTTTGGTTTGATGGATCACAGCATCGATTTTCAGTGCTGATTTAACAGGTTCTTGGACGTGTTTCAGACAGATATATGAACGTCCGTGCTATGTGGTGAATTGTCAATGGACATAATAAACGTATTCTAACTTCGCAACGGAATATTAAACTACACTGTGCGTTTCTTCGTCCAGCTCCCTGCTCTAATAACTGTTTACATTTATCAACAAATCCACCAGTATACAATGGCCTGTCTCCAAGTCAGATGTTCGGCGTTTCTCGCATAAAATTTCCCCGCTTTTATCGTCCACAAAACAACAGAACTCTTTTTTGGACCGAAAAGCAGTCACCGGTTTTGTATTGTACAAAAAGTCTCATCTTGTTAGTTTGTGCCCCACGACTGGTATATCATAGACCGTGGTATGTTCTATCTTCAAATTACCAAATGTTTGACAGCCACTAGCTTATGATTGACATCCAATAGTAGATGATTTATAAATCAATGTGCTCTAGTGATGTCGTTTATCGTGTTAAAACATAAACCAATACACTACGGCACCAGAACAATGCAGTAAACGTACTACTGGTATTAAAACGAAAATATTAGACACAAGGTTATTTGTATGTGCACGGACACATGCACGCACATATACATATATATATATATATATATATATATACATACACGCACATATAGATACACATACGTACATGCATACATAATGTCTATACTATAATAATTTGAACGATGAAAGAAATGAACATGTTCAGTAGGTGGTCCCCATTATGTAACTGACAGGAACAAGACTAATATATGAACTCTTCCAGACAATACATCTACTTGACATGCAGATTAATCTAAGTTATAATTTGTCTTCCATGTCTCACGCTAGTATATGGGTCACCCGAGATGACCTGTGGTCAGTTATTGTAATTTGACAGCCGAATCTTTGAAACGTCCTATATAAGGAAGGACTGGTAAGGTGATTTGAAGAGGCCAGGGTTTACAGCGTGTAGAACACCACTGCAGGTAGGTTGTGGCTAATTCAGTTACTTTGTAGATGTCAGACGTATGTGACTGCGTGCGTGTTAGTTCTACAGTTGTTGTGTTCGACGAATTGATGTACGTTGTGAGTGTCGATGACAATAGACCAGTAAACAATTACGATGATGATATGTTGTATTTATGCCACTATGCACCGAGGACTCAATTCAAAATTATGATTACCTAAACTGCTAATTCCTTTAAACTAATTTCAGGATATTAGAATCATGAAGCTAGCTGTCATTCTATTGCTTGCCGTGTGTGCGGTTCTGTTAAACACCGGTAGCCATGGTCAAGGTAAGTCAGGCTTGTTTCTTCAGATGTCTTGAATTGAATTTATCTTTTGTTTTTCTGATCCGTGACTTCCATGTATAACCAGCCTCTGTCGCTTCCCCGAACCATGGTCCTAAGCCATCAGACTTAAGGCTGGTAGATACAGGGTTCGTATCCCGGTACCGCCTCCCATCCACAGCGAGTTATAACGACTGACTGAGTAGGTACAATGCCACTACAGCGCGCTTCAAGCTTAATTAGATATAAATATACAAATTAAAATGACATGAAGTAATCAATTGTCAGATATACCCTGTATGAAGTTTATATATTCTATTACTGTCTACATGTCCCCTTCCATCAATTCCTGTCTCTAATATTAGCCTGGTATTTGTCTTCTTGTTAATAATTCTGTCTAAAACATCACGTCAAATAGTTGTAGTCCTTTATAATACACATAATGTGTTACTACATTGAAAAATTCTTTTAAAATACAATGAAAACAAATGTTACATTCTTTTAAAACCAAATACAATAAAACCACCACCAACACCAATAACCAAAAAAACCCCCCACCCACACGGGCAAGAATACAATACAAATACAAATATCCCCCCCCCCCCACACACCAAAACCCTCCACAATCCAAACTTTTTTTTTATGTCTGGTAGCATTTACGTTTTAGTTTGAAAAAATTAAAAATTAAAAAGAAGGTAAACTGCAAGTCGTTTACATACGCATTGGGCATATGATACACGCCTTTAATAGAGAAATGGTCATACCTAAATCATGTACGGCTGATTGTACATGCATACGTATTGGTTTAGTTACATAGTTGGTTCATGGAAAGTGTATTTTAAAAGTATTAAATGGTACTCTTTCACTCTTTATTACTGTTTCTTTTACCCAAATGTTTACATTTTCTCGAGTGAACGAATTACACACCTTCTTATAAAGCTCTAGTCTACAGCAGGCCGTCCAGACACTGTTGCATGATCTCTAAACACGAGGTTGACTATGTTTTACTTTCAGTTGTTGGTGGCGGCATCATAGGAGGGGGTGGCGGCATCATAGGAGGGGGTGGCGGCATCATAGGAGGGGGTGGCGGCATCATAGGTGGCGGCATCATAGGAGGGGGCGGCGGCTTTATAAGACCGGGTCGTAGGAACTTGTGCTGGGTAGGTCATATTTTACCTACTATTATTGTACCACTAGTAAATAATTAAAGTTCCGTTACATTCATTACAATATAACGTCATCCCATTGCTCAAGCCGTAGCAACGGGAGTTTGTTCTTTTCTCGATGAATGTCAGTGAACGTAAAAAATAATTCAAAATAAAATATGAAATTTTAATGTTAGTAAGTATGTTCCAAATTTAATTATAAGTATTGTCTGTTATTTCTTTTACGTTCATCTGGGTATGAAAAACCCCACACAAAATCATCCGCAAACTTATGTGAGAACGGCTTCGCCGATTCACACAGTTTGCGGATGATTTGTTTTTTGTCCATACCCCGATGAACGTAAAATAAATAACAGACAATCCTTAATAAAATATTATTCAATTCGGACTAACATGGCACATATCATTTGAGATTAAATAGTTCGAATGGATTTCTTTAAAAAAAG
Source organism: Gigantopelta aegis (assembly GCF_016097555.1). Lineage (NCBI taxonomy): Eukaryota > Metazoa > Mollusca > Gastropoda > Neomphalida > Peltospiridae > Gigantopelta > Gigantopelta aegis. Next base: position 75,160,430 of record NC_054702.1, on the reverse strand, counting down.
AGGGAAAAGGCGTACAAAAGGGAACACAACCCTTCTGGACTAGAATGTGAAGACAACATCGGCGGAGGAGACCGGAGAATTCATAAACTCAACAACGGGAGATAACTTGTGAATATATATTTGTCGCCCACTTATTGTTGTTTCAGTAACACATTATTATAAATATTATTATTTCTGTCACATTATATTTGTTATTGTTTCAGCGCATTCGCTGCGGACCTGGAATGCGATGTATTCAAAGACGCTGGCGCGCAATTTGTGTTCCATTTAGACGATTCAGACGAGGTAAGACGTTTTACTGATACACAATCTCTGAAACATGTCTGAATATACATGTGTAATGTTGTCTTGTTGTACATACTGTCTAATGTAGGTATCATAACAATTCTTATATGTAACAGTATTATTAAATTGTTGGCTATATTAATCCTGTAGTTATCATGCTAAAGAATACAACACCCATGTCATAAATTAATGTAGGCATACGAGACGAGGGTGGAGGGGTTCTGCGGGAAATTTGAAGCTGTATTTCGGTACGGTCAGGCCGTCAAACAAAGGCATATGAGGAATTATTTTATAATGGATATTTACAATTTAGAAACAACAACTATACACACTACTTTAAATCAAGACACAAAAAGACTATATATAGTTATAAGATTGTTATCAGAAAGACTTATAAATAGTATTTAGTGATATTGGACATGAGTGTCTATGGTTTACTGAATTTTCTTGTAATTTCAGAAATGAAGTTTGAACATTTTCGGTTACTGCTTATATAATTACAATTCAACAATTTTTTTTTATAATAATAAACCTTTTGCATGTATTCATAAAATAATGATATTTAAATAAATGGTGAAATTCTTCTTCAATATCTATTTTCGACTGAACATTTTTCCAGGGAAGACACCAATTTTTCAAGCGACACCCTTCCTAAACGTTGTATACTTTGGAATATTTACTGATTGATATGGGTTGTTGGCTGCTATATATATGCAACTGGTGATTCAACGAGTGAGCTATAGTGTGAGGGTCTGAAGATATATAAAATTAAACTTAAAATTTCAGGACGATACCCCAAAGAAAAAAAGCATATATTATGTAGACATTCGTCCTCCAGAAACCAAGTCGACCAAGCTATATATATATTGCTTATTAAAAACAACACAAAATCATGTATATCATATGCTAAACACGGAATTTTCGAGGAAGTTTGAAATCAGGAAATGGTGTGTGTATGACCTGCGCCTGTGCGTACATTAAAATTCAGTGATGTCATCTTTATGTTTTAGCCTGCTTCCAACGGGTGCGCCCAGGACCATGCCGTGGAGCCATCAGACGATTCTTCTACAACAGATTCACAGGGCGGTGCCAGAGGTTTATATATGGTGGGTGCGGAGGAAACTTGAACAACTTCTACTCGTGGAGGCAGTGTCAGAGGCGGTGTGTCAGGAGGAGAAATTGGCCCATCAGACCAATCAACCCAATATGGCCGATCTCACCCATACTGTTCAGTTCTGACAAGAGCACCTCTGATGACTCGTAGTCAAATTGTTACACTAGAGTAAATAAAGTTGTTAAAATAGATATGTATTCCGTTATGTATGATTAGTTCATTACAGCTGATATATTATTCATTTTGAACTATGTGTGCGCTGTATAATGGTATTTCCCTGCCATTTTGTTTTCAAATTAATAATCTGAAAATAATAATAAGTTAATAGCCCACTAGTGGGAGGTCGGTTTTAAGATGATTGATGCAAAAACCGTACCACCGCATGGACTAAGCACGAAGGAAATTGCTTTGTGACGTAGTAGTTAACATCAAACAGACTGCTCTATGGCATATAAGTCGAATGGAAGCAACATAATATGGTGAATGATCTGTACACGATTTAGTTTTTAGTTGTGTTTTTTTTATCCAAATGCCCCTTTTCTATTCTGTTCTTCGAATTCCACCTGATTTTACCCGATCTCGTCGTTCCTTGTATTTTTCAACTTGGTGTGCTGTCCACCTCCACCTCTGTCCTTATCTATCCAACCACGATAGGTGTTTGTCTCGTGTGGCTATATGTAGCACGCACCCGACATACTACATGAGTGTTTTGTTGTTGGTGAAGTCTGACCACTTCGAACAGTGTTCAGGTAGTTGATATAGAAAGGTGATGGTGAAGGCAGAGTCGGAGACAACGTACACAGTAGGGTCGAAACATTAAAATCGTAAAAATGGAAAATATTTTTATATTAAGACAATGAAAATCAAAGGCAGAGGTTGATAGATGAGAAACATGAATGAAATACGAAAGAAGGAAATGAGGGAAGGAAATGTTTTATTTAACGACGCACTCAACACATTTTATTTACTGTTATATGGCGAGTGCAAATGGCATGAAAGTAACATTCTTTGAATATATTTGACACAAGTGTAGAGAGTACATTGATCGCATCCAATCCGAGGATCAAAGGTTTTGAGTTTGTCCACATAATGTCTACTCACTTCAAGTGAAATCAAACTCATCCAGTCAACAATATAATACTAGAACAGCTCTTGTTCCAGCTCAGAGCAGGAAGGTCAAATGAACGTAAATAGTAAAAGAGAAAAAATGAAACCTGTATGCATGTGTGTGCACGTTTTGCTGATGACTGAGCTGTGTTGAGTTTTTGTAAAACAAAATTTATGTTTGTAGATATGTTTCATCATATTGATAACTGAATGACATCCTAGTAAATGTAAAATGTTTCATCATCTGTGTAAGGCATAACGTAGATGTGTTTCTGTCATGCTGTGATTGACTCTTCGAAGTCATTTCGATGTGTTTCGAGATTCAAAAAGACCAACATGAATATTCAGCCTCAAACTCACAAATTATGTTAAATGTAAAAGTATTTTATTTTATTTGATGCACACATACATCCTGGTCCTAACAGCCACTCAGTGTGTGTTCTAACGTATTGCATGGCTCACTACTTCAGTGTTTAGACCATACATGTGCAGACAAAGAAACTGTCCCAAAGACCCGATTCAGACCTAGCAAGACAAGAAGGCCAGAATTTATTTACACTCGGGCCATTGCACAACGGCACAGGAGGAATATATACATATACAATGTATAGCATTCACGTGACAAGATGGTTGTTATCAACGATAACAATTCAAAATATTGTGTTTATTTGTTTATTGGCTGAATTGGCCACGGCTTAATTTAAGGTTACCACCCGAAAATAGGGCATTTGGGCAACCCAAATATAAATAAATGGACACAAATAGATAAATAGATAAATTGAGCAACAGTGTACACTGGAACCAGATATACACATGTCAAAAATATGCAAATAAATCATCAATGAAAATATAGCAAAATCCAATTCAAACAAAATCCAAATAAATAAATTCATAAATAAATAAACGGTACTGTTGTTGAGCGAGAAACTGCCGGTTCGTGATATAGTAAATGTGATTAAACACTCTTATCCTCTTAATATAAAAGAACACTCCAAAATGCCTTGTAGGCTGACCGAGAAACTACATGCAACTTCCAGGTTAAAAAACCAGAGAAAAAACTCGTTGAGAAAAAGACTCTGGAAAACCTTTGGAAAAAATATATTTATGTAAAAAATTAAATCATGAATATTTGGCTGTTAGGCTACTGGTTCAGACGCAAGCTAGAATGAACTATGCACACACGTGCTTCTCCTTACAGACATATATCGCACGTGCATTTTGCATTTTGCTCATAAATATTCATGTCCACTCTTAAACGAGTACGAACCTAACAAACATATTTTCCTGATTTACTGTGTACCGCAGAAAAATGTCATTATTAAAAATGATCTTTTGTGCGCAATGTTCAGTATTGTCTAGATATAATCATGCGAGTGATCACACATTTAGCCGTAACGATTTCGATTTGAACAGTCTTCATACAGTACACTAGAATATCCAGGGTTTTAGGGTGGGAGGGTTTCATTTTTGTTTGTAAATAATCGGCCAACACTTGAAATGTTTTACGTTTAAAACTTTAAACAACTAACTTACGTCATACCTCGATATGACGTTACTTATAACAATGTGATGTAATGTCACAATTGACCCCTCCGTACGGCGTGATTGACAACCGCGCTGGACCAATCATGTTTCGCGGTTCAAAAAGCGCGGGCCCAAATTTGTTTGGACGCCATTAGGTTAGACAACATAATTTTTTTCGATGTATAACGTTTTTGTATAGTTAGCATTAAAATTAGTTAAAATAACTGTCTCCTCCAACTGAATTATAATTATAGTAAACATATACTTCTGCTGACATGTGTTAACAGCGATGACAACTATGCGGAGCCTACGATTGACGTAAAATCAGTGTTTTCCTGCGAAACCGTCACATGGTAATGAAAGTGAAGTTTTGCCGAAATCCATCAAAATTCAACTGATATATAAATTCTACGAAGGTAAGAGTTTAAGAATCACTTTCCCTCCAATGTATTTGGAATTTACTGACTCATTTAATCAGTCTTCGATGTATATATTGTCGTTAAAAATCCGTCGTTAAACTACACAGTCAGATGAATGGCCAAAATAAAAGTTTTGGCAAGACTTCCGATCGTTCCAGCATTCAGTTGTGTGGGAGTAACCTATATGGTTGTGAGCTTTAGGGGGATAAGGAAGTATTGTCTGGAAAGTTATAAATTAGGCAAATTTTATGTAGGGATTAATAAAAAGTTACGGTTTCTCGGTTTGATTCGATTTAAGCCAGTGCATCACGACTAGTATATGTGCTATTCTGTCTTTTGGGTGGTGTGTGTGTGTATATATATATATATATATAAAAAGATACCTGGCCTACTAATGTAGCAGGTTTGCACTCTAGACAATATATGTCAAAAGTACAAAATGTTTGACATCCAATAGCTGATCATTAATAATTCAATGTGCTCTAGTGGTGTCTTTTTTTAAACAAAACAAACTTTAACTTATCCATTAGTCCCCCTCTACCCCACCCATCAATTAAAAGAACCCAATTTTACCATAATATATATTAAAACAATTTCTCACCTCACAGCAGATCAATTACAAATCGTGGGTATTAAATTTATAATAAATACTGGTAAGACATTTAATTATTCCTTTATTGTTGTTCTTAGAATTTTCAACGTAATGGTTTCTGCCAGAGGGTACTGAGGTTAAACGTATGTACCCTGAAATCTTGGAAATTAATAGATATATTTTTTAATGTTTAGATAAATGATAGTAAAAGAACTGGTGTTTATAAATGGTCATGTGCTTGAAATGTAATATCCTAACCCTTATTTCAAAACATTTCAAACCCATACCCACCTAGATGAGGCACTTACATCCGTTTTTGTTTTTATTACCTACCCTAAATATGATTTTTCTTTTGAAGACAGTAGTTTTGTTTTTCATCATTATTTTATACCCCAAATTTTAGCAAACCATGGGCATTTTTCTTCTTCCACATGTCATCTTATATGTAGCTTTGTGCAACTTTCTAATAGAAATCAAATAACATCATCAAAGTTAAATACATTGTTTATTACTTTTCTTAAATTACTGCTATACTTTTTAATTTTATACTTTGTATAGTCACACTGATTTTGTTTCCTGTTAATAAAATATTTTCCTAAAATTAAATTAAACTTTAAATTAATACAACGATATGTCATTAAGTTACAGACTAATGTACTTCTTCAAATGGATGTTAAATACTTAACATGTTTGTTTTTATATATTTCAGCAACTGGACCAAGGGATGTGGAGTCATTGATTAGATGTCGAAAATGAGATTCTGAAGGCAAACTATTAAACAAATTACATTGTATTTTGATATTGAGAACAGAATGATAGAAATAATAGAACAGTTTCAACTGATATGTGAAAGAAAAACTGGGGCAGGGGGTGAAATTGCTGCTGAAAATTAAACACTTTCAACAATTTCATTTAATACAATATTTTATTGTTTTTTGTGTTTGACATATTGCTGCTAAGGAGTAATTCAGACTTCCAAGACTTGGGATTCAGTTTGACACCACCCATCAAATGGTAATCCTTAATTGCTTAGTTGACTGTACAAGTTTCGAGGATTTGGAGATGGATGTCACAGAAAGATACATTTTTGAATAAATATATTTACCTGTACCAGACTGCATGGGGATTAATATGCAAAGACCCTCTCTTTGAGAAAAAATAAAATGTTCGGAAGTATTCTTATAATAACTATTAAACAATATGTCCGAACTGCAATCTGTGGTTTAGTTTAATGTTATATATATATATATAATTTTGCCTTTTTTTCTTTTTTTAATATATATATTTTTTTAATTAAATTTTTATTTTGTATTATTATTACTGTTCTTTAGGCATGGGTTGTTTTATAATATTTATTACTATTTTGTATCTGCCTATGCCTCTAGAACAGATAAAGCTTTGTGAGTACATTATGTGTGACAGTAGGATAACTAATGGGGGGGGGGGGGGGGGTTGAGATTGGGTTGTGGGGGCCAGATGCTTCAAGTTTGATTCCCAACAGTTGTTGCCACAACACATGAGTTTATAATTTATGTAAACACTGTGTTGTACTGGCTTAATTGGCAAATATTTTACAGACTGTCCAGTGATCCTACTTTTTCATACTTTTTGGTCTTTCCTATTTTTCCTACTTTTTCTTCAGAATACTTAGTTTTTCTTACTTTTTTGTTTGAAAATGCCACGAATTGCTGTTAAAGTGTGCATATTCCTTGTGTCATTATAAAAGTCATCAGTTAGGGAATTATTTTAATTTTTCTTAGCAGCAAGATATATCTCCCAATTTGTGGCACCATATAATCTCAACATATTAAAATTATACCCTCAAGCCAACATATTTTCCAATGAATAACATGATTATAATGTACAATGTGTATGTATGACTTCAGAATCTATAATACATTATGGAAAACTTAAATGAATCATGTTAACTCTGTTTTACTGTGCATCAGCATTCCTATGCATGTAAATATGTATATTGATTAATATAGTGTTCAGTAATTTGAAATAACTGTATAACGTGACCGTTACATAAGATCACATTATTTTTGATAGAACACAAAATACATGTAAAACTGAGCACCACACAAAAGTGTTTTGAGCATGAATAATGTCGCTACGTACTGTTTCAGTCCTACTTTTGTTCTACGTTTTCTACTTTTGTCCTACATTTTCTATATTTTCATTCCTAATTGTGTCCAACTTTTTCAAAAGGGTGTGCTGGACAGCCTGATTTTATAAAGAGGGGATGGGGCACCCAAAGTAAACAGCCCTAATATGTCTTGTCAGAACGAAGACGGGCCAATATGTTAGTATACATAACTGGAGGCCCATAGATGTGGTTGTGTGCCAGTTGTGTTTGTTTGTTTGTTTTGTTTTTTGTTTTAATTTCGTGTATGGCTTTGGTTTCATAAATAGTATATCGGTTGGTTCAAGCAGTGCAGCTATGTAACAATACACCCACAAACTTCGCAATCCCACAATCTAAACCACTGCTTGCATAATGTTTGCACATGCGACTGTATCCTGCTATAGTTTTGTAACCTTTTGTGCATAAAATTATAATACACTGATAGCATTCCCCCACGCCTTGTATTTTAATGTTGCTGATCACGCCCCCCCCCCCCCCCCCCCGTTTTTTAAACAAACAGACAAAACATATAACGCAACCCGACCGAAAATAAAGAAGCCACGGTTTTAGGCCGGGTCGTCGCCGCGCCTTCTATTCACTTGTTCCTCGGCATATCGGGATTCCATAAATATAAAAGTCGAACAACAAAAATTAAGATGAAAAAGAAGAAGATAAACGAAACAAGACATTTTAATTTGTCAGTTCTGACAAAAGTTAGCATAGTATGTTTTAAATCATCTTTTACGTTGTCATCGTAAATGTACCCTGTAATGAAACATTTGAATGTCTCCTCTTGTCGGCTTTTTAATTAAACAACGATATTTCTAAATACATTAAGGCGAAAACTTAATCGGCAGATCGGTTGATTTTGTTATCGACCTATGCGAATCGGCAGCCATTATTGAAAGTTTGTCTAACCTTGCATCACGTGTGACGTGGGGCGTGGTTAACTCGTCATACGGAGGGGTCAATTGACAGCACACAAACCTTAATAATTTGTTATTTTAACCCTCTGAATATGCATTTATTACAATAACAAAGAGTCAATAAAACAATTTAATTGGCAAATAATTATATTTTGTTACTTTGATAACTTCATTTAATAGAAAAATTAAATGTTAATAATAAACATACACAAAGACCAATAAATAAAATTCTATAAGAACAATATGTATAACAAGAACTCTAAAGTAAAGTAAAGTTTGTTTTATTTAACGACGCCACTAGAGCACATTGATTGTTTATCTTATCATCGACTATTGGACGTCAAACATATGGTCATTCTGACACTGTTTTTTTTAGAGGAAACCCGCTGTAGCCTCATAGGCTACTTTTTTTTACAACAGGCAGCAAGGGATCTTTTATTTGCGCTTCCTACAGGCAGGATAGCACAAACCATGGCCTTTGTCGAACCAGTTATGGATCACTGGTCGGTGCAAGTGGTTTACACCTACCCATTGAGCCTGGCGGAGCACTCATTCAGGGTTTGGAGTCGATATCTGCATTAAAAATACCATGCCTCGACTGGGATCCGAACCCAGTACCTACCAGCCTGTAGTCCGATGGCCTAACCACGACGCATCCGAGGCCGGTCAAACAAAAACTCTAAATGCATTAGATAAATGTACATATTTAAGAACATCGTTATACACAAACCACAAGTTGGTGTTCATATAAATATAATCTGGATATACATCATGTGTGGCCAAGTACTTATAAGCAAACATGTCATCGTAATAATAATTTTAAAAAATTGTTTTGTTTGGTTAGGTACGTTTAAAGTTACTAATAATTACACTTATAAAATATGCTCATTTCTTTAATATTCCTATTCGCTTACTGTTCATTAATTCCTTAAATTTATAAGTACTTGGTCGTTTATAGTAATATGAATGTATATACTGGACCCTTAAGTCATGAAAAAACTTACAAACAAAAATATAATGAAATTCATCGCCAATATCGTTGACGTCACATAGTGTACAAAGTCTCTCATCTATTGGTATGTTATTCCAACGACCAGTTTCAACGGGTAAATAATGGTTAGACGTTCTAAATTTTATGATAACTGACCATAGTTTTTCAGGAAGTATACTAAAATAATTTTCAAAAAATATGTTTTCTTTATAATAGCTCGTAACCTTTCCCACTCGATGATTGTGATAAGTCATTTCTCCATATTTCTAAATATTGATCGTGTTGCCTTTCTTTGATTTGTTGTGAGAGACAGTTTACTGATATGAACGATTGAGATATCCATACATTGCTCATTCCTAAGTTATCCAATTATAGTTGATTCCGTTAGTATACAAAATGGTGTTGATTTCTTAACAGGTAAAATATGTCTAAAGAAATTGATTTGCACAGAGTTAAATATATAATTTTCTCGTGCCCCCAAATTTCACAGCCATATAATAAGATTGACAGGACCATCGAGTCGTACATTTTAAGTTTGCATTCAGTTGATAGATGGTATTCCTTTGATTTCGCTAGTACAAAGTACATAGCCTTGGTAGCCTGTTGACTGCCTGTTGACGGTAGTCTGCTCTTGGTAGTTCGGAAGTTATTTAATTTACTAAAAGTAATTCCTAAATATTTGTATTCTTTAACATTTTCTAAAATAGTGTTTCCAATCTTAAAAATATGTTTATAGTCTTTAGCAGTTCCGTTAAAAATCAGTATTTTTGTTTTGTTACTATTAATTTTAAGTTTCCAATCATTGCAATACTGGTAAAACGTATTTAAAGTGTATTGTAGGTCAGCTGCACTTGTTGCTAATAAGGACGTATCATCTGCATATAACAAACAAAGGATGTGCATAGCAATGTTTACCGGCTTTTTTTGATTATCTGTTTTAATTCGGATTCCTTCGCATCCCTGGTTGAATAAATAATCTTCTAAATCGTTGAGATACAAGAACAGAAGAGGGGATACGTTTTTGCCTTGGCGGATACCGTTGTTGCAAGGAAATAAAGCTGATTGCTGATTGTTTACGGAAATTAATGATTTTAGACCTTGATACAACTGGTAGATAATTCTGGAAAATGTACCGGTTATGTTATTTTGTAACAGCTTATGCGAAAGCTTTTTGAAAATCAATAAAAGAACAGTATAATTTCTTTTTTCATTTTTTTTCAAGAAATCGATCAAGTTATGTAATGTGAATATGTAGTCTGTAGGTGAATAGCTTTATGAAATGCAGTCTGTGCCTCACTAATGATATTGTTTTCCTCAATAAATAAGTTTAAACGGTTATTAAGTAAAGTTGTGAACAACTTAGCAGTTTCAGCATTTTGTAAAACATTGATTAGCCTGGTTCACAGTCAATACATATTTAGACAAAAACTGGTCTCCAAACTAAGCTGTAAGAAAAAAGGGATGACTTTCCAATCGTTAATTTTCCCATTATGTTGAACATTATGTCTTCTGTCTTCATATAATTATGCATATTTCAAACAACGCCATATAATTCTGGCACAGAAGCTGTTCTATCAGTTGATATCCAGAAGCTATTCCATATTTTGAACTTATGCATACGTTTTGATCTCTTTGGTGACTCTTGCAGATTCATTATTTTCGTCGGACTTGACAGCTGTGTTGGCAGTACTCATGACGGGTGCCATCGATGTGCTCACCTTTTGGAAACACCGGGTATCATCACTGTTATAACATTGATTCGTGAGTGCAAGTCTTCACAACTGTACTTATTCCAATGAGATCTGTCCGGTGCTAGTTTTGATTTAGTAATCTAGTCGGAGTGACAATCATCTTTCTGGCGGGATTTGCTGTCCTGCTATAGACAGGACACTAGATAGAGAAAGAAAGAAAGAAATGTTTTATTTAACGACGCACTCAACACATTTTATTTACGGTTATATGGCGTCAGACATATGGTTAAGGACCACACATATTTTGAGAGGAAACCCGCTGTCGCCACTACATGGGCTACTCTTCCGATTAGCAGCAAGGGATCTTTTATTTGCGCTTCCCACAGGCAGGATAGCACAAACCATGGCCTTTGTTGAACCAGTTATGGATCACTGATACATTGAGCCTTGTACACTCACTCAGGGTTTGGAGTCGGCATCTGGATTAAAAATCCCATGCCTCGACTGGGATCCGAACCCAGTAGCTACCAGCCTGTAGACCGATGGCCTACCACGACTAGATAGAGATGCATGAAACCATCCATTATTTTGCTAAATGCCCTTTCTACTGTGTATTATGCAGATATACGGCCCGATCACGTATTTCAGTTTTGTCGTTCAGATTCTAAAACTTGCCATCGCTATGTGCCAAAATAAGGTAATTGTGTCCAAGACCCATAAATCATGTTTTTTATTTGATGCTCAATCAAATATATTTTTAGTGAAGTATCTTACATAAAATTAATATTTTATAAACAATATTGATTTTTGTCTTAACATTTAGAATGTGTTCAGAGGGTTCATTGTTATATTTTAAAACATGTTGGTAGTAGCTTGCTTTCAAAGACAACTGGGTTGATAAGTTTTGGATGCAACATCACAGTCTAGATAAATGTTCCGACTTTCAGTCGATCTAGGATCAGTCCCCATTAGGGCCTATTAGGCTATTTTTCGTTCCAGTCAGTGCCCCACAATTGGTTTAACAAAGTACTCTCCTATATGCATGATGGTGCATGTCAAATATCTTTTGGAGCAAATCGAAAAGTTTGCCCATGGCGTTGCTGCTGCGAGTTTCCTATCTCATTATCTGTATAGTTCTTAACCATATGTCCTAAGCTATATAGCCGTAAATAATGGGCGAGACGTAGCCCAGTGGCAATGCGCTTCCTGATGCCCGGTCGGGCTAGGATCAATTCCCGTCGGTGGGCCCATTGTGCTATTTTTTCATTCTAGCCAGTGCACCATGACTGGTATTTCAAATGAAGTGGTATGTGCTTTCCTGTCTGTGGGTTAGGGAATATAAAAGATCGTTTGCTACCAATGGAAATAATGTTTGGCATCCAATAGCTGATAATAAATAAATCAATGTGCTCTACTGGATTGAATGAATGAATCAATGAATGTTTAACAACATCTCAGGACAAAAATACACATCGGCTATTGGGTGTCAGAAAAGTTAAGCATATGGAACTTTTTACATTAAAAATATCTTTTATATAATTATGTAAAACCACAGTGTAAAGAGCTGTGGGTAAAAAATATACAAATATCAAGGTAACCATATTTTAAAACTTTATATAGAAATGTAAGTGTTTTAAAAAGTTTAAAATGAATTCTGTGTGGAATTTAAAAGATTCCAAAACATTTCTTTTGCCAAATGTATAATTTCTCGTCGGCTTTAGATGATTCCACTCCACCAAAATGTGGCGCACAGACAGAATACACAGACAATTTTCACACTGAGGAAGATGGTCCTTTAAAATAAATGAATGCGTCAAATAGGTTTGGTGCTGTTAAACAAAACAAATGTGTAGTGTGCGTTGTTAAATAAAACATTTCTTACATCCTTTGATCCCCTTTCACAGACCTTTTATGGGAGAGTGCCAATATACCCATAGTTCTATAGTTACTAATAGAGAAATATATCTGTCTTATTATATCAACCCGTATGTTTTACGTACCAAAATTTTGCATCACCTCTTTGATGGTAATTAAAAAAAGTATTGTTGCAACGTAAAAGAGGAAGGGAAATCCGTCGTAAGTGACTGCGGCAAAAGTCGTAGCGTATTTTCAAAATTGTTATGAATCCAAAATATCGTAAATATATCGTAGATCCCACAACAGGTTGATTCCTGTCGTAGACTAGGAACAAATACGGCGGCTTACTTCTGAATTGTTCCAAACTTAAAATATTTTACCGTCAAAATTTTAAAACGGTCACGGTAACGTTTTTTACGTGCGTATATACTACTAGAGCTTCACGCACGTCTGTTACGGGCTTAATCTCCGACTTTCGCCAGTGACTAAGTCAGAGCCAGGAGGACTGTTGGACTGAAAAATAAACATAAAATTTTGAATGACGGGCCAAAAAAATTTAAAGTCCAAAGAGCCCAAAAAAGAAGGTTACCTGTCCTAGGTTAAGATTGCGCAGCGGGACTCATGGCGAGTTGATGGGCTGTGCAAAGCTTAATTTCGGAAGAAATTCAGTCAGGTCGAAGTAGCAGTTCTTCATGACTCGAAGGTAGTTGCCTTGTGATGATGATGACTAGTTTAACGTGCCCATATACCGACTCGGGATGGGGGGGGGGGGGGGGGGGGGGAGTGGGGTAGTGTTGAAAATGGGCAGAATTTTTAAAATGGCAATTAGTAAAAAAGTTAATAGAATAAATTAAAAAAGAAAGTTACGAGCCAAAAATAAAAAGAATTGACTACTCGGCCGAATATTTATATAATTTGGAGCATTTTAGAAGGACAGTCCAAAAATAAATAAGAGAAAGAAGAGAGGATCGGACTATTTAATAATATTTTGAAAAAAGTAATTTCGACATAAAATTTTGAACGACGGTCTAAATATTTAAAGTTCGATCTATATGTCCACGTGAGTGGCCTCGTTAAGACCGTTAGGGTGCCGAGGTTGAGCCTACGGCGAGCTGAGGAGCGGTGTCACACTCATGGACGGGAGCAGATGACGTCTCGTGGCCATGTCTTGGATGACGACTTCGTAGCCGGCGCCGCAGATCGTCTTGACGATTCGATGGATGGTGTTGTTGTCCATTTCTGTCAGTAGAATCGCTTGGCGGTAGATCTTCTGGCGCCGGTGGGTCCCGTCCTGTTCTCTAGTAGCCTGAGTGTGTGGAGCTCATAGTGGCATCCGTCTGGTAGTGGTTTCCAGTTCTGGTTGAAAAACCGGCCCCTCAGCTTCGCTGTATCCATGGTGTCACCCTGCACGTAATCGTGGAACTGAGCCTTAAGTTTCCCCAAGGCCAAGTGCCAGTCATCTTTGCGTGCAGGGGCGTGAGCTGTCGCGCTGGCCAGACTGAAGAAGATGTTGCCTTCCTCTTTCGAGCCGCCGTCGCACCAACAACATCCACATGCGGCTCAACGGGAGTGGTCTGTAAAGTCGACCACTGCACCGGAGCAGGCATGGGCGTAGAAGTCGACACAGGAGGCGACGGCGGCGACTGGGTCATGGCAGTGTCCAGCAGGCCTGCCGTAACGTCGAAGGAAGTCTCCGCTGGTGGCGTCGTAAATCGAGAGCACACGGTACAGCGTCTTGTCTCATCGCGAGCTCGAGTCGAATCAGTCGCCTTGTAATACCATCTTGAGAACGCGATGGATGATTGCGTTGTCCATGGATGGTATGATGAGTCCCTGTCTGGACAGCCCGTCCCGCTCAGCTGTCACATAAAGCTTGTTGGAGTGAAGCTCCCCTTGAATCTGGTATTTCCCTTGTCTTGATGGAAGTTGGCGCCATGATGATTCTCTACACGGTCCGTTGATTTGCGTAGAGCTGGTGAAATCGTCCTGGATTACGCCCCGGTATTTCGCTGGCAGCTTGTCGCAGACGAGATTCCATTTCGGCGGGTTGGGATCCTTGGGTTCGGTGACCGTCGAAACCTTCCTAATCTTAGTGGACTGGCTGGTGAGTCAGTGATGACCACATGGCCAGTCTCCATCGGCGTTGGAACTCGAGCAGAAGGGACCGCCACTTTCAGTGGAGCTAACAGCTTTAGTCCCCCTGGGCCGCTCCTGGCGTGGGCTGCAGTCGTGTAGATGGGGTCGGCGACGCAGAAGGGACCGCCCCCGGTGGTTGAGCCACCGGCTTTGGCCCCCCCCCACCCCGAGCTGCCCTGTCAGTTTCGCCTTTTTCTTAGAAGCTGGTGGGACGGGCCGGCGGTTGAGCCGCCAGGTTAGGTCCCCCTGAGTAGCCTTGGGTCGCCTCCTCCTACTAGTAGATCGTTTCGGGAGAAATCTCCACATTAGTCGAACACAACTTCATTGTAGGAGAGCGTGAGTAGAACAGTGTATTCCAACCTTGACCTTTGACTGTTACACCACCTATTTCAGAAAATTTACCAATCGATATAATGGGGCCTGATCGTGGTTGTCGAGAAAGGCACAAGTAAAATGCACCTACAATTGGGGAAAATTCCGTCCCATCCTCATACAAAAAGTTAAATTTTTTTTATAAATAATTTCGGTTTGGTTTGACGAAAGAAGAACAGTAAAAGTATTTTTTGAAATAACAATAAAATAGTCTGTGTGTGTGCAATTTAGAAAACAACCGGCTCAGAAATAAATAACTTGTAGTAAATTTTATATTATGAAAAAGGCGTTCCCAGTATAGGAACTAAATAAAAGAAATATTAATATTTGAAATGACTTACTGCTATATGAAAAATGTTAAGAAGAATTATATCAATAAAATGTAAGCAATCATAATATTATTTCACTAAATATATTTATACTGCATTATTAAGATATTAAAATATGTTGTGTTCAAATATTACGTAACGCTGGGGGGGGGGGGGGGGAGGTATGTCCAAACGTTATGTAGCGTTACAGGGGGTGGACGGGTGTACAGAACAGCGTTATGTAACACACTTTGTTTTCATAAACACCGTCACGGCTACAATATTTAACGTAGGTAGTTAGAGCTATATTTATTCCCACAGAGAACACCTTTTTTCATACTATGGACTTTACTACAAGTTATTTAGTTCTGAGGCGATTGTTATCTAAATTGAACACAAACATAGTTTTTTTTTGTTATTGCCAAAAAATATTTTTTTATGAGGATGGGATGGACTATAGATGTAAACTTACATTAATGATTCCAAATCATGTGGACAATATCAATAATTAGTTTTAAACATTCTTGCCGACAACATTTTTGTGACGTATACATTGTTCGTAACAGGCAATAAATTTCAGAATAGAATATTACTGAAAACAGAATCTGATGTAATACTGCTACTGTTTAAATAAGATGATTCAAATAACTGTTATTAAAAAATGAACCAAGAAAAATAACTAACAGTGTTTTAACATTAAATACATTTATTCAGTCTCCCAGGAATTCATCAAGAGTTTGATTATTAATCAGAATCGAACAACTCTCTCCATCGCCAGAATGGACGTCTTCTCCACGGCACACAGACACCACGCCTTCCTCTGCGGATACAGCGCATTCTACGTGGACAGCGCATACGCTAAAATAAATAGATAATATAAATAAACAAACATACAAACATACATACAGACAGACATGCTAATAAATACATAAATAAGTAAATTAAAATAATTTTATTTTCACTGAGATGTAAAATACATATTTAAAATTTAAATAGTGCATTCTCAATTTCTTGAGTTCAGCGATTTACAAATGGACACTATTTCACGGAACATAATCTATATCTGAAACAGCAAACAACAACCCCTCCCCCCTCCTAAAAAAAAAACCCACACAAAACAAAACAAACTGGAATGAACACCTAGTGTATTATATACTATTATTCGTTAACTACAGTTTTAAAATTCAACATTTTTCAGTTCAATCTGAATAAAAAAATATATATTAAAACACGTTTAACACATTATAGTCACAATATACAGTCACACTGGCATTTATTGTTAATAAACCTGTTATTTTTCTTACAACGAAGAGAACGTTCTGTGCCATGGTCATTCGAGTGACTGAGAATACATTCTGTGTTAACATTGCATGAAATTTGAATTCTATATAACGAAATTAAAGTTACACCTTGATTTGAAATGATTGCCCTTTACAAATCGGTGGTGGTTATACAAGGTGCTCTTTGTATCAGATTCTACTGTACTGTTATTTGTAGTGTAATCAACAGTGAACAAATAATTGAGAGAAAACATGGAGCTATGGTTGCTATGATTAAAACTGGACATTAGGCTCACGTTTCACCTCATAAAAATACAAAAGCAGGACGTTAAGATTAAAACATATGCATGGAGTTTGAAATTATAATGTAAAAATCTAAAACTACTTAATACACAAATTAACAACAATAAGGGTGATTTTCCACCAAGCGAACGTGTAACGAATACGCGAACGAGTGGGTTCCATTTATATACAGTATTCTATTTCTACCAAGCGAAGGCGAAGCGGTGTGAAAGCGATCGCGAACCATTGCGAATTTCCCAACCGTTCGCTTATGTTTTGTGATAATAATAAATGAAAACTATTAAACAAATTTCCCTTTTAAATATATTTTCTCTCAGGTTCTGACGCAAAAGGCCAGACGAATTCGCTTTTGATGCAAAAGATCGGTAGCTGTTCGCGTTCTCTTGCCGACCCCCCCCCCCCCCCCCATATCAAAGGAAGACTGTTACTAACCCAGCACGGGTTCCGCCTTCTGCCACCCATCAAGAAACCTCCTCGATGAGCTGAAAGCAAAGAAATTATAACATAAAAATTAGAGCTACTAGGAAAAGTGAAAAAACATATTGTCTGTTACATTTATGTAGCACATACCTCAATTAAGTGATACGAAAAAGAACCCTTTCTAGTCTAGAAGTGCCATTTTTATTTGGTAGAAAACTCTATATTACTATGCTCTGATCGTTTTATTATTTCCCTAGAGGATTTTTAGTTCTGGAATCAACACTACATACATTATACTTGAAGCAAGCGTTCAACCACTGAAACATACCCTACCCCCAGTACATACGTACAATAACACAGTTTAAACAATACATATTTTAAACAAAATGTCTGCCTTTTTTAACATTACAGACTATTTACATTGATAGCTAAATCTACAAACATTTTATACTGATTGAATTTATTATTATAAATTATTATTTATTATTACCAGGCAATAATGAAATGTAACATGAATTTATTTTTATAGCAAATGATAGGTGACCGGAGTAAGTTAATATTAAGTGAACTCAACTTAAGTTATGATGACCCAACAGATAACTTTGCGCATTGATTGTTATGAATAGGTTTAGTATTCTAGAAGCACAAGGGTAAATTTATATTTCATAAAAGGACATGGACTCACCTTCTACATATGTGCTGGTTTCTAACAAAACCACACACACAACAAGCAGGATAATGAAAGGTATCTGCTCATGCACAACCTCTGCTAAACAACAAACTACCTTAAGAAGACGCCTTACTATTCTTGCAAACCATTTAATAGAAAGAAAGAAATGTTTTATTTAACGACGCACTCAACACATTATATTTACGGTTATATGGCGTCAGACATATTTTTAAGGACCACACAGATTTTGAGAGGAAACCCGCTGTCGCCACTACATGAGCTACTCTTTCCGATTAGCAGCAAGGGATCTTTTATTTGCGCTTCCCACAGGGAGGATAGCACAAACCATGGCCTTTGTTGAACCAGTTATGGATCACTGGTTGGTGCAAGTGGTTTAGACCTACCCATTGATCCTTGCGGAGCACTCACTCAGGGTTTGGAGTCGATATGTGGATTAAAAATCCCATGCCTCGACTGGGATCCGAACCCAGTACCTACCAGCCTGTAGACCGATGGCCTAACCACGACACCACCGAAGCCGGTCCCA